>NW_026003725.1:937802-963934 GCF_001458135.2 Marmota marmota marmota | reverse complement strand
TAACCTAGCCATAAGCCAGTCCCTAACCCTTCACTAACCCTAGCTCGTATCCTATTTGTTACCTTAAGCCAAACCTTATACCTAATGCTAACCCTAGTCCTAACCCTAATCCATCAGCCTAACCCAAATCCTAACTCTATTACTAGTCCTAACCCTAGACCTCATTCTAGCTCTAACCATAACCCAAACCCTAATTCTAACCCTGAAACTTATACTGACTCTAACAGTAACTGTGGGTCTAAACCTGACCCTAAGCCAAACCCAAACCTTAACATTAGCCCTACTGGTAATCCTATACCTAAAACTAAACCTTATACTAGTCCAAGACCTAAACCTAATCCTAAATCTAGCCATAACTCTAGACCTAGACCTGAACAACAACCTTGCCCTAGCCCTAAAAATCACCCTTACCATGACCCAAACACTAATCTTACTTCTACACCTAATCCTAGTCTTAATTCTGGCACTAATCCCTACACTCAATCTAACATGAACACTGACACTGACCCTAACATAAACCTAGTTCCAAAGCTCACCCTAACTCAAAACCTAATCCTAAAACTACACCTAGCCATAACACTAATCCTAAAACCAGCCCTAATCATAACCCTAACACTTAACTACCCATGGCCCTAACCCTAGTTCTAAAATAACACAAAACCTAACTCTAATCCTAGGCCTAAACCTAGCCTTAAGTGTAACCCTAAACTAATTGTAGCCCTATCCCTAACCTTATCCTTTCCCTTAGACCTAACCCTAGCTCAAAGCGTAAACTTTACCCTAAATATAACCCTAGCTCTATCCCAAACCCTAACCTAACCCTAGCTGTAATCTTAACTTTAACCATAGCCCTAACCATAGCTCTAATTCTATACACTACCCTAAACCTAGCCCTAATCCTAACCATAACCCTAGCCCTAACCCTACCTCTAAACCTATCCATTACCCTAAACATAATCTGAACCCTAATTCTAACCCAAGGCTTAACCCTAATTCTAACCCAAGGCTTAACCCTAACACTATCACAATCTCTAAACCTATCCATCACTGTAAAACTATCCTGTACTCTAATCCTAAACCTATTCATTACCCTAACCCTAACTCTAACCCTAATGCTAATTAAAGCCCTAAATCTAAACCTTAACCTAAACCGCACCGTGAGCCATATCCTGACCTCAATAATATATTTAGCTCTAAACTTGACCCTTACCCTAAATCTAACCCTTACACTAGACCTAACCATAAACATAAACCTAAATGTATCACTAACCATAACCCTAGACTTAACCCTACACATTTATCTTAACACAAACCCTAGCTCTAAAACTTATCCTAAATGAAAAACTAACCCTAACACTAGACAAACCCTAAATCTACCCATAACCATAACTCTAGCTCTTACATTACCCTTACACCTAACACTAGCCCTAAACCTCACACACAACCTAGCCCATATCCTATCCCTATACCTAGACCTAATCGTAACACTAACCCTATCCCTAGCACTAACCTTAACCCTAACACTGACCCCAGCCCTAACCCTACTCAAATTCTGAATCTTATCCTAAACATAACAATAGCCCAACCCTCAAAATAACCCTAAACCTAGCCCAAATCTTAACTGTAACCATAGCACAAAATCATAGCACAAACTCTATCCATTACCTTAAACAAAACCCTAACCCTAAAGCTAATTCAAGCAATAACCCTAACCCTAACACTAACCATAGCCCTTGACTCTAACTCAAACCCTCACCTTAGACTTAACCCTAGCTCAAACCCTAACACTTCTGCTAAACCTAACACTAACAATAACCCTAAGCCTATTTCTAAACCTAGTCAAAATCCTAACATTAACACAAGCCCTAAAACTAGCACTAACCCTATCCTTTAACCTAAACATAAACCTAACTCAAATGCTAACCCTAGGCCTAACCCTAATCCTATCACTAACACTAAGCCTATCTATTACTGTAAACCTAACCTGAACCCTAAACCTAACAATATCCATTACTTTAACCCTAACCCTAATGCTAATTTTAGTGCTAACCCAAAACCTTATCCTAAACCAAAACCTAAACCAGACCCTGACCATAATAATACACCTAGTTCTAAACCTGACATTTACCCTAAACCTAACTTTCCACTGGACCTAGCCATAAACCTAAAGTTTACACTATTCCTAACCATAAACCTAGACCTGACATTAGTCCTAGATCTAATCCTAGCTCAAAACTTAACACAAACCCTTGCGCTCATCCTAGCCCTAAACCTAGCCTTAATCCTAACCCGAACAGTCACCCTATTCCTATATCTAATTTTAACCCTCGCCCTACCCCTGAACCTAGCCATAACCTCATCCCTTTACCTAAAACTAACCATAACCCTAACACTAACACTAACCCTATTTCTAGCCCTAACCATGAGCCTAACCCTAACACTAAACCTAGCGCTAATCTAGCCCTAATTTAGCCCTAACCCTAAGCAAATCCCTAACTCTAGCCCTAATAATAACTGTAAATCTCAACTTAGCCCTATTTCAATTTCTAAACCTGTTCATTACTGTAAACCTAACAGTAGCTCTAACCTTAGATCTAATCACAACTCTAAATTATGGTTATAAATTATAAATCTAACCCTAACCTTAAGCCCAAACCTCACTCTACCACTAGCTGAACACTATTGCTAATCATAAAACTAACACTAACACTATCCCTAGCCGGAAAAAAAAAATGAGCCATTACCTAACCCTAAACCTAACCTAAACCAAAACCTAACCCTACAACTAGCCATAACCTTAGGTGAAATTCGAGTCCTAGGACTAAAACTAACCCTTACACTGACTCATATCCAAACACTATCTCTAGCTCTATATATCACCCTAACCATAAAGCAAATGCTAACACCATTCCTATCCCAAATCCTAACACTAAAACTAACCCTAATAAAAACCCTAGTTTATACATTAGACTTTGTTCTAATCCTAGCCCTAACCCCAAAACAAAAATAGCACAAATCTGAGCCCTACAACTAGATTTATCCCTAAACCTAAACCTAACACTACCCCAAACCTAACCCTAACCCTAGCTCTAAGGCTAGCTCTAACCCAATCCCTTATCCTAAGCCAAACCCTATCCTTAATGCTAAGTCTAGTCCTAATCCTAATCCTTAGCCTAAATCAAACACTAACCCTATTACTAGTCCAAACCCTAGCCCTCTTTCTAGCTCTCAACTTAACCCCAAACCTAACCCTAACCTTCACCCTTATTCTGAACATAACACTAAGGTCTAAACCTGACCCTAACTCTAAACTGAACCCTGAAACTAACCCTGCCAGTAAACTTTTACCTAAATGTAAACCTAACACTACCCCTAGACCTAAACCTAATCCTAAATCTAGCAATAACTCTAGCCCTAGACCTAAAAAAATACTTAGTCCTACCCCTAACAGTAACCCTTAACCTAAACAAAACAATAACACTACCCCCAGACCTAACCCTACAACTGATTCTGGCTTTCACCCTAACTCTAATCTGATCACTGACCCTGAAACTAACACTAAACCTAGCTCTAAATATGACTCTAAAGCAAAATCTAAACCTAACACTAGAACTAGCCATAACCAAAACCTTAAAACTAGCCCTAATTAGAACCCTATATCCTACAATAACCATAGCACTAACCCTAGACCTGAACCTAATACAAGACATAGCCCTAATCCACGGCCTAAACCTACCGTAAGCATAACCCTTACCCAAACCTAGTGCTAACCCTAAGCTTAACACTCACCTTAGACCTAACCACAACTCAAAGCCTAACCTTTGGCCTAAACATAGCCCTGGCCTTATCCCTAAAAGTAACCCTAACCCTAGCCCTAACCCTAACCCTAACCCTAAGCCTATGGACCCTGACCATAATAATACACCTAGCTCTAAACCTGACCACCCTAAACCTATTTCTTAGAGTAGACCTATTCAAAACCAAACCAAACAACTACCCTTAACTGTAATGCTAGACCTGACATTAGACCTAGCCTTAATCCTAGCCCTAGCCCTAACACAAACCCACATCAGTGCCATAAACCTAACCTCAATCCTAACCCTCACCCTACCCCTAACCGAAGATCTAATCCTAACCATAACCCTAGCCCTAAACTTAACTCTAACTGTATCCATTACCCTAAACATAACCCTTATCCTAATGCTAGCCCTAAGGCTTACCCTAACCCTATCACTATCCCCAAAACTATCAATTACCCTAAACCTAACCTGAACCCTAAACCTAACCCTATCTTTTCCATAACCTTAACCCTAACTCTAATTTGAGCCGTGACCCTAAACTCAAACCTAAACCAAGCCCTAACACTGTCCCTGGTCCTAATAATTCCCCTAGCTCTAAACCTGACTTTTACCCTATACCTAACCCTTACAATAGACCTAGCCGTAAACATTTCCCTAAATCTATCTCTAATGGTAACCCTAGACCTGACATTAGCCCTAGCCATAATTCTAGCCCTAACCCTAAGACAAACCCTAGCCCTTATCCTAGCCCTAAATGTAGCCTTAATTACAATTCTAACCCAAACTCTAGGCCTAACACTGACACTAACCCTAGCCTTAATCTTAGCCCTAATTTAGCCCTATCCTTAAGACTAGTCCTAAGTCTATCTCTAACTCTCATATTAGACCTTTCACTCATTCTAAACATATTCCTTACTGTAACCATAACCCTAGACCTAACCCTTGCCCTATCCTTTGCCCTAGCACTAACCTTAGACAAAACCTAACTCTAAATCGCGCCCTAACCCAAAGACTAAGCCAAATCCTAACACTAGTCCAAACCATAACAATAATCCTAAAAGTAGCCCTAACCCTAGTCCTAGGCCTGAAACAAAACCTAGCTATATCTATAACCCTAACCCTTAATGTAGACTAAACCCTAACCTTAAACCTAGCCCTAAACCTAGCCCTAATATGACTTGTAAGCTGAACCCTTAAGCTAACCATGAACCTGACACTGACCTTAACACTACCAGCTTTAAACATCACCCTAACCCTAAAGCTAACCATAACACTAACTCTAGACCTAAAACCCTAAAACTAGCCCTAAACATTACCCTTGTACTTACATTAGCCCTAACCCTAATGATATCTCTAACTTAACCCAAAACCTAGCCTTAATCCTAGCTTTAACCCTAGCCCTTTTTTTTTAACCATAAACCTAGCCCTAAACCGATTTCTAACTCTATCCATTACCATAACAAATGCTAACCCTAGGCATGAACCCTAATCTTAACCCAATATATTACCCTGAACCTAACCTGAACCTAAATCTAACCCTATCATTACCCTAACCCTAAAACTAACACTAATTCAAGCCCTAATTTTAAACCTTAATCTATCCCAAACCCTAACCCTGAACTTGACCCTAATAAAACCCCTAGATCTAAACTTGAACATAACCCTATACCTAACCCTTACCCTAGACAAAGCCATAATCCTAACCCTAAAACTATCTTTAACCATAATTCTGGACCTGAAATTAGCCCTAGCCCTAATCCTAGTCCTAAACCTAAAACAAACCCTAGCCCTCATCCAAGCCCTACACCTAGCTTTAATCATAACCCTAACACTAACCCTACCCCTAATACAAATTGTAACCCTCTCCCTACCTCTATACCTAGCTATAATGTCATCCCTTACCCTAAACTTAAACCTAACCCTAACCCTTACTCTAGGCTTAAGCCAAAAAATAAACCTAGACCTAATCAAGCAGTAATTTAGCCTGATTTCCAACCCTAACACTAACACTAGCTCTAAGACTCACTCTTTGGCCTATACCTATCCCTAGTTCTAACCCTATCCCTTTCCATAACCCTAGCCCTAGCCCTAACCCTTGCCCTATCCTTAGTCCCAGACCTAACCCTAGATCTAAACCTAACTCCAAATCTAACCCTAACCCCAAGCCTAAGCTTAACTCTTACACTATCCCTAAACCTAACCATAGGTCTAAAACAAAACCAAGCAATAGCCCTAACCCTAAATATTAATGTAAACCAAACCATAACACTAATCCCTAGCCCTAATTCGAGTTATAACACTAACTTTAAAACGAACACTGTCACTGACTCATATTCTAACACTCAATCTAGCTGTAAACACTGCCCTCACCTTAAACTGAATGCTAAGAATAACCCTAACAATAATTCGAGTCCTATCCCTAACCCTAAAATGAACCCTGACCTGACTCTAATCCTCACACAAACCCTAGCTATAAATATCACCCTAAACTTAAACCTAACCCTAACACTAAACAAAACCATGACACTAAAACTAACCTAAATTTAACCCTAGTTCTCACATTAGCCATGGCCCTAATTTTATCCCTAACATTAACACAAACACTACTCCTAATCCGAGCCCTAAATATAGATTTAACCCTAACTTTAACCCTAACCATAGCCCTAAACCTAGCTCTAAACCAATCCCTTATCCTAAGCAGGCCCCTAAACCCAAGGGTAACCCTAGACCTATCCCTAATCCATAGTCTAACCAAAACCCTAACTTTATTAATAGCCCTAAGCCTATTCTAGCTCTAACCCTATCCCAAATTCTAACCCCAGCCCTGACCCTTATACTGACCCTACAACTAATCCTAGGTCTAATTGTAACCCTAATTATAACCCAAAACCTATGGTAATCCTATCCCTAGACATAACCCTGAAACTAACTCCCAGCCTAGACCTAACTATAGCTCAGAACCTAACCCTTACACTAAACATAACCCTAAACCTAACCCTAGTTCTAACCTTCACCATAACCCTAACTCAAGACCTAATCCTAACCATAATCCTAGCCATACCTAAACTCTAACTGTATTCATTAACCTAAATATTACCCTTTACTCTAATGTAACCCTAAGCCTAAACCTAAACCATATCACTATCCCCGAAATTGTCAATTACCCTAAACGTAACCTGAACCCTAAACCTAACCTTATCAATACCCTAATGCTAACCATAATGCTAATTCGAGCCCTAAATCTAAACTCAAATCTAAACCAAAGCCCAACACTGACCATGCCATTAATAATTTCCCTAGATCTAAACCTGACTATTACCCTATACCTAATCCTTACACTAGACTTAGCCATAAACCTAACCCTAAAACTTTCCCTAATCATAACCCTAGACCTGACTTTAGCCCTAGCCATAATCCTAGCCCTAATCCTAGCACAAACCCTAGTCCTTATCCCAGCCCTAAACATAGCATTAAATATAACCCTAACCCTAAACCTAGGCCTAAACCAAACACTAACCCGAGCTCTAATCTTAGACCTAATTTAGCCCTATCCCTAACCCTAAACCTAAAGCTAGCCCAAAGACTAACTCTAACTCTCATCCTAGCCCTAACTCTAGTTCTAACCCTATACTTAACTGGAAGCCTAATCCTAGCCTGAACCGTAGGTCTAACCCTAGCCCTATTCATATCCCTGGCCATAAACCTAGATCTAAGCCTAAATCTAAATCTAACAGTAACAATAAGCCTAAGCATAAACCTAACACTAGCCCTAGCTCTAAAACAAAACCGAGCCATAGACCTAACCCTAATCCTTACATAAACCAAGCACTAATTGTACACCTAGCCCTAACCCTAGCAATAAATCGAGTCTTAAGCCAAATCCTAAAACTTACCCTCACCCTTACTCTGATCTTAACACTAACCCTAGGTCTAAACATCACCCTAACCCTACACCTAAACCCAGCACTAGACATAGTCCCAACCCGTAACACAAAAATAGCCCTAATCATAACCCTAGTAGTTACATTAGCCGTAACCCTAACCCTAGCCCTAACTTAACACAAATCCTAGCCTATTCCGAGCCCTAACCCTAGTTTAACCCTAAACCTAGCTCTAACCCTATCAATAATTGTAACCATAACCCTAGCTCTAACCCCAGCTATCCATTATCCTAACCATAACCCTAACCCTAATGCTAACCCTAGGCATAAACCTAACCCTATCCCTAATCTTCACCCTATTCATTACCCTAAATCTAATCCAAAACCTAAACCTAACCCTATCATTATGCTGATCCTAACCTTAATGCTAATTTGAGTCCTAACTTTAAACCTTAACCTATCCAAAACACTAATCATGACCATGACCCTAATAATACCCTTAGCTCTAAACATGACCTTACCTCTAAACCTAATGTTTACACAAGGTGTAGCCATAAAGCTAACCTTAAACTATATTTAACCACAACCATTTACATGAAATTAGCCCTAACCATAATTTTAGCCTTACACCTAGCCTTAGTCCTAACCCAAATCATAAGCTTAGCCCTAACCCTAATTCTAACCCTCGCCCTAGCCCTAAACTTGCCTATAACACTATCCCTTACCATAAACCTAATCATAACCCTAAACCTAACCCTAACTCCTGCCCTAACCCTAGGCCTAATACTGACAATAAGCCTAGCACTAATCCTAGCCCTAAATTAATCCTATCTTAACCATATCCCTAGCCCTAAGACTAATTATAACTCTTGCCCTAGCCCTAGCCCTAGTTCTATCCTAAATCTAGATCTAAACCTAACTCTAAATCTAAACCAAACTCTAAATTTAACTATAATCTTAAGCCAAACCAAACCCTAACACTACCCCTAACCCTAATGCTAATCCTAAAACTTGCCCTAGCCCTGTCCCTAGCCATAAAACAAAACCAAGCCATATCCCTAACACAAAACCTTAACCTAAACCAAACCCGAACCTTACACCTAGCCCCAACGCTAACTTTAAAAATTACTCTTACCGTGACCATGACCCTAACACCAATCCTAGCTCTAATCATCACCCTAACTTAAACAAACCCTAACACTAGACCTAGTCTTTACCGTAACCCTAAAACTAGCCTTAATTGTAACCTTAGTTCGTACATTAGTCATTGTAATAGCCCTAGACCTAACCCTAACACAAATTCTACCCCTAATTCTAGTCCTAACCCTAGCTTGAAACCTAATCTTAACCCTAACACTAGCCCTAACCATAACCCTAACCAAGGCCTTACCCTAGCTCTATCCCTATCACCTACCCTAAGCCAAATCCTAAAACCAAATGCTAACCCTAGTCCTAAACCTAATCCTCAGCCTAACTTCAACACTGGCCATATTGCTGGTCTTAACCCTAGCCCTCATTCTACCTCTAAACCTAACCCTGACCCTTATCTGACCCTACATGTAACCCTAGGTCTAAACTTGACCCTAAACCTAAACCAAAACCTAACACTAGACCTACCGGTAATCCTATAATTATACCTAAGCCTACCACTAGATCTAGACCCAAATCTAATCCTAAGTATAGTTATAACTCTAGCCCTAGACTTAAACAAAATCCTAGCACTAGCCCTAACAATAACCTTAACCTAAACCAAACACTTACCCTACACCTAAACCTAAACCTAGTTCTAAATCTGTCTCTAACCCTAAACTGAACCCAATCCCGAACACTGACTCTGATCCTAACACTTAAACTAGTTTTAAACCTGACACTAAACCAAAACTTAGACCTAATACTAGTCCACTATAACCCTAAAAATAAAACTAGCCCTAAACATAACCCTACCTTCTACATTAACCATAGTCCTAACCCTAGGCCTAAACCTAACACAAAACCTAGAGCTAATACTAGGCCTAAAATTAGCTCTAAGCATAAACCTAAGCATAGCTCTAACCCTAAACCTAACTCTAACCCTAACCTTCTCCTTAGACCTAACCCTAGCTGAAAGCCTAACCCTTACACTAAACATAACCCTAGACCTATCCTAAATCCTAATCCTAACCCTAGCCCTAATCCTAACCTTAACCCTAGCCCAAACTTTAGCTCTAACCATATCCATTACCTTAACCCTAAACCTAACCCTAATTAAACCCTATCCCTAACACTAAAACTAACTCTAACCATAATCTTGAACTCAGAAGTGAACCTAAACCTAACCCTTGCACTAGCCCTAAGCCTAGCTCAAACACTAACTCTTATCTTAACCTAATCATAACCTTAACCCTAAACTAACACTTTCCCTAACCCTAACACTTATCCTAAACCAAACCCTAGCCCTCTCCCTAAAGCTAACCCTAATCCTAGATTTAATTTAAACCATAACCTAACCCTAACCCTAGCTCTAAAACTATCCATTACACTAAACATAACCCTAACTCTAATGCTAACCCTAACCCGATAGCTGAAACCTAACCCATTGTTACCTTAAACCTTAACTAAAACCTAAAGTAAACCCTTCCATTACCTTAACTCTAAACCTAACCCTAATCATAATTTGAGCCCTAACCCCTTAACCTTAATGTAAACCAAATGCTAACCCTGAGCCTGACTCTGACACAAACAATAATCCCAGCTCTAAAGCTGACCTTTAACATAAACCTAACCCTTACACTAGACCTAGCCAAAACCTAACCCTAAAACTATCCTTAACCATAACCCACAGACCTACTATTATCCCTAGCCCAAGTCCTAGCCGTAACACTATCAGAAAACCTATTCCTCACCTTTGACCTAATCCTAGACTTAATCCTAAACTTAACCATAACCCTAGGCCTAATAATAATTGTAATCATCACCCTAGCCCTAAACCTAGCTATAACCCCACCCATTTCTCTAAACTTAATCCTAACCACAGTGCTAAACCTAACACTAGACCAACCCCTAGGCTTAACCCTAACACTAACCCTAGATCTAATTCTAGCCTAATTTGGCCCTAACCCTAACACTCACCCTAAAGCTACTCCTAAAAATAAATCTAATTCTCACCCTAGAAATATCCCTAGTTCTAACCATATTCCTTACCATAACCCTAATCCTAGCCCTAACTCAAGCATGAGCCCTAAATCTATATCAACCCTAACTCTAAATCTAACCCTAACCCTAAGCTTAAACTTCACTCTAAACTAGCCCTAACCCTGACGCTAATCCAAAACTTAGCCTTAACTCTAGCCCTAGTCCTCAACAAAACTGAGTCATAGCCTAACCATAATCCTTAATGTAAACCAAAACCTAACCCTAAACCTAGGACTAACTTTAGCCCTAATTCGAGTCCTAAACATAACACTGAAACTAACCCTGACTCTGACACTGACCCTACATATAACCCTTGCTGTAAACATCACCCTAACCCTAACCCTAAAACTGGCACTAATTGTAATAGTAGTTCATACATTGGCCATAGCCCTAACCCCAGGCCTAAACAAACCCAATTTGAGAATTAACCCAAGGTTTAACCTAACCCTAACCAAAATTCTAGCACTAAACCTTACCCTAATCATACCCAGAATCTTAACCATAACCCTAGCCTTATCACTAGCTCTAACCCTATCCATTACTCTAACTATATCCATAACCTTAATAGTAACCCTAGGACTAACCCTAACCTCTTCGCTAACCCTAATTGTATTCATTAACGTAAACCTAACCTGAATCCTAAACCTAACCCTATCATTACCCTAACCCTATACCTAATGCTAATTTCAGCCATAATCCTAAACTTAACCTAAGCCAAACCCTAACTCTGACCCTTCCTGTAATAATATACCTAGCTCTAACCCTGACTCTACCCCTAAACCTAACCCTTATACTGACCTAGCCATAAACCTAACCCTGAAAGTATTACAAATGTCACCATAGACCTGATATTTGCCCTAGCTGTAATCCTAGCCCTAACCTTAACAAAAACAATAGCCCTAACCCTAACCCTAACCTTAGCCCTAGCCCTAAACCTATCTATAAACCTAGCCCTAAACTTAGCTCTAACATTATAAATTACCCTAAACATAGCCTTAATTCTAATGCTAACCCTAGGCCTAAATCTAACCCTATGCCTAACCGTAACCCCATCCATTATGCTAAACCTAATCTGAACATAAAACCTAACCCTATCATTGCATTAACCCAAACCCTAATCTAATTTGAGCCCTAACCATAAACCCTCACCTATAAAAAAAACATAAACCTGACCCTGACCCTAATAATACCCCTAGATCTAAATTTGAACCTTACCCTAAATCTAACCCTTACACTAAACATAACCATAAACCTAACCCTAAAACTATCCCTAACCATAACCCTAGAACCCTAGAACTAACATTAATCCTAGCCCTAACCATAACACAAACCATACCCTAATACTAGCCCTTAACCTATCCTTAATCATAACTCTAATGAATCCCTAGCCTTAAACCTAATTTGAACATTTGTAGTAGCCCTAAAACAAGCTCTAACCGCATTATTTACACTAAACCTAAACCTAAGCCCAAAACTAAACCTAGGCCAAAACATAAACACAAACCTACCCCTATTCCTAGCCCTTATTAAGCTCTATACCTAACCAAACACTAAGTCTAAGACCAACTCTCACTCTTGCCCTAGCCCTAACCCTAGTCCTAACCCTATTTTTATCATAACCCTAATCCTATCTATAAACCTAAAACTAATGCTAGCCATATCCTTAGCTGTAGACCTTACCCTAGATCTAATCCTAACTCTAAATCTAACTCTTAACCAAAGATTAGTGACATGGTTAGACTTAGGAGTAGGTTTATTTCTAGTGTTTGTCTTAGGTTTAGAGTTAGATTTAGAGTTAGGATTACTACACTAGTCCTAAACCTAATGCTAATCTTAAAACTAGCCATAACCATAGTCCTAGCCTTAAAACAAAAGCAAGCCATAGCACTAACTTTAAAGCTTTATGAAAACCAAAACCTAACTCTAGACCTAGCCCTAACCCTAGCCCTAATTCGAGTCCAAATCCTTACTCTAAAACTACCCCTAACCTTAATTTTGACCCACATATTAATGCTAGCTCTAAACATCACCCTAATATTAAACCTAACACTAACACTAGACATAGTCCTAACCCCAATCTTAAAACTAGCCAAAATCGCAACTCTACTGCAAACATTGTCTGTGACTCTAAACCTAGCCCTAACTCTAACCAAAATTTAGCCCTAATCTGAAACATAACCCTAGCTTTAACACTAAACCTAATCCTAACATTAGCCCTAACCCTACCCTAAATATAGCCCTAACCCTAGGTCTAAACCTATCCCTTACCCTAAGCCAACCCTAACACTAATATTAACCCTAGTCCTAATCCTAATCTTATTACTAGTCCTAATCCTACCTCTCATTCTAGCTCTAATCATAACTCAAACCTGACACTTATTGTGAGTCTAATGGTAACCGTAGGTCTAAACCTGACCATAACCCTATACTGAACCCAAACACTAGCACTAGAAATAAACCTATTCCTAAACCTAACCCGAACAGTAGCCCTAGACCTAAACCTAATCCTAAATCTAGCCATATCTCTAGCCCTAGACATAAACAAAAACCTAGCCCTAGCCCTAATAATAAACCTTACCCTAACCCAAAAACTAAGCCTATCCTTAGACCTAATCCTAGTGATAATTCTGGCTTTAACCCTAAAGCTAACTCTAACCTGAACACTGACCCTGACCCTAACACTAACTCTAGCTCTAAACATCATGCTAAAACTATCTCTAACCCTAACACTTGACCTAGCCATAACAGTAACCAAAAACTGGCCCTAATCATAACCCTAGTTCATAATAGGCTGTAGCCCTAACACTAGCCCTAACCTTACCCAAAACCTGGCCCTAATCTGAGCGCTAATCATAGCTTTAACCCTAACAATAACCCTAACCATAACCCTAGCCACAAGCCAATCCCTTAACTTTTCCTAACCCTAGGTCTTATACTATTTGTTACCTTAAGCCAAACCATAAACCTAAAGCTAACCCTAGCCCTAACCCTAATCCATAGTCTAACCGATATCCTAACCCTATTACTAGTCCTAACCCTAGCCCTCATTCTAGCTCTAACCATAACCCAAACCCTAATCCTAACCCTGAAACTTATACTGACCCTAACACTAACAATATGTCTCCCTTAACCGAACCCAAATCCAAACATTAGCCCTACTGGTAATCCTATAACTAACCTTAAACCTAACATTAGTCCTAGACCAAATCCTAATCCTAAATCTAGTCATAACTCTGGCCCTAGACCAAAACAACAACCTTGCCCTAGCCCTAACAATCACCCTTAACATTACCCAAACACTAACCATAATCCTAAACCTAATTCTGACCCTAAGCTTAACCCTAACACTATCACAAACTCTAAACCTATCTATTAACCTAAAACTAACCTGTACCCTAATCCTAAGCCTATTCATTATCCTAACCCTAGCTCTAACTCTAATGCTAATTAAAGCCCTAAACCTAAACCTTAACCTAAACTGAACCAAAAGCCATACCCTGACCTTAATAATACATCTAGCTCTAAACTTGACCCTTACCCTAAATCTAACCCTTACACTAGACCTAACCATAAAAATAACCCTAAATCTATCCCTAACTGTAATCCTAGAATTAATCCTAGACACTTACCTTATCACAAACCCTAGCTCTAAACCTTATCCTAACTGAAAAACTAACCCTAACACTAGACAAACCCTAAATCTACTCATAACCATAACCCTAGATCTTACACTACCCATACACCTAACATTATCCCTAAACCTCACACACAACCTAGCCCTAATCCTAGCCCTAAACCCAGACCTAAGCATAACCCTAACCCTATCCTTGGCACTAAACTTAACCCTAACACTGGCCCTGGCCCTAAACCTACTCAAACTCTAATCTTTTTCCTAAACATAAAAAATATCCCTAACAATCAACCTAACCCTAAACCTAGCCCTAATCCTAACTGTAACCATAGCAAAAATCCTAGCACAATCTCTATCCATTACCTTAAACATAAGCCTAACCCTAATGCTAACCCAAGCCCATAACCCTAATCCTACCCTAACGGTAGCCTTGACTCTAACTCTTACCCTCACCCTAGCCCTAACCCTAGCTCAAACCCTAACACTTCTGTTAAACCTATCACTAACTCTCAACCTAGGCTTATCTTTAACCTAGCCAAAACACTAATGTTAACACAAGCCCTAACACTAGCACTAACCTTATTTTTTACCCTAAACATAAACCTAACCCAAATGCTAACCCTAGGCCTAATCCTAATCCTTTCATTAACACTAACCTTATATATTATTCTAAATCTAACCTGAATCCTAAACCTAACACTATCCATTACTTTAACCCTAACCCTAGTGCTAATTTGAGCCCTAAACTTAAACCTTATCCTAAACGAAACCCTAAACCGGAAGCTGACTCTAATAATACACCTAGCTCTAAACCTGACCTTTACCCTAAACCTAAGTTTCACTAGACCTAGCCATAAACCTAAAGTTAACACTATTCCTAAACATAACCCTAGACCTGAAATTAGCCTTACCTCTAATCCTAGCTCTAACCCTAACACAAACCTTAGCCCTCATCCTAGCCCTAAACCTAGCCTTAATCCTAGCCCGAACAATCACCCTATTCCTATACCTAATTTTAACCCTTGCCCTAGACCTGAACCTAGCCATAATCTCATCCCTTCCCCTAAAACTAACCATAACCCTAACCCTAACACTAACCCTAATTCTAGCCCTAACCACAGGCCTAACCCTAACACTAAACCTAGTGCTAATCTAGTCGTAATTTGGCCCTAACCCTAAGCAAATCCCTAACTCTAGCCCTAAGAATAACTCTAACTCTCAATCTAGCCATATTTCTCTTTCTAAACCTGTCCATTATTGTAAACGTAACACTAGCCCTAACCTTAGTCCTAACCCTAGATCTAACCATAACTCTACAATATGGTTATAAACTCTAAATATAACCCTAACCTTAAGCCTAAACCTCACCCTACCACTAGCTGAACACTATCACTAATCATAAAACTAACCCTAAACTTAGCCCTAGTCCTAAAAAAAAAAAAAAAGCCATTACCCTAACCTTAAACCTAATCTAAACCAAAACTTAACCCTACAACTAGCCATAACCATAGCTGAAATTGGAGTCCTAGGACTAAAACTAACCCTTACACTGACTCATATCCAAACAATAACCCTAGCTCTATATATCACCCTAACCATAAAGCAAATGCTAACACCATTCCTAGCCAAAACCCTAACACTAAAACTAACACTAATAATAACCCTAGTTCTTACATTAGCCTTAGTCCTAACCCTAGCCCTAACCCCCCAAAAATAGACCTAATATGAGCCCTAAAAGTAGATTTAACCCTAACCCTAACCCTAGCTCTAAGCCTAGCTCTAACCCTATCCCTTATCCTAAGCCAAACCCTATCCATAATGCTAACTATAGTCCTAATCATAATCTTTAGCCTAAATCAAATACTAACCCTATTACTAGTTCAAACCCAAGCTCTCATTCTAGCTCTAAACCTAACGCCAAACCTAATCCTAAACTTCACCCTTATTCTGACCATAACACAAATTATAGGTCTAAATGTGACCCTAACCCTAAACTGAAGCCTGAAAATAGCCCCAAAAGTAAACTTTTACCTAAAACTAACTCTATCACTACCCCTGGACCTAAACCTAATTATAAATCTCACAATAATTCTAGCCCTAAAGCTAAACAAAAACTTAGTCCTACCCTTAACAATAAACGTTAACCTAAACAAAACAATGACACTACCCCAGACTTAACCCTACTCCTGATTCTAGCTTTCAGCCTAACTCTAATCTGAACACTGATCCTGACACTAACACTAAACCTAGCTCTAAAAATGAATCTAAATCAAAATCTAAACATAACACTAGAATTAGCCATAACCCTAACCCTAAAAATACCCCTAATTAGAAAAATAGATCTTACATTACACATAGCACTAACCCTAGACCTAAACCTAACACAAAACCTAGCCCTAATCCAAGGTCTAAACTTATCATAAGGATAACCCTAACCCTAACACTAGCCCTAACCCTAAGCCTAACCCTCACCTTAGATCAAACCATAGCTCAAAGCCTAGCCATTGACCTAAACATAAACCTGGCCTTATCCCTAACAATAACCTTAACCCTAGCCCTAACCCTAACACTAACCCTAACCCTATACATTACCCTTATGATAACCCTATTCCTAATGCCAACCCTAGGCCTAACCCTCACCGTATTGCAAACCCTAAATCTCTCCATTACTCTAAACTTACACTTAACCCTAAACCTAACCCTATTCATATCCCTAATCCTAATTCTAACCCCAATGCTCATTTGAGCCGTATCCCTAAATCTTAACCTAATACAAACCACAACCCTGACCCTGAACCTAAAAATACCCCTAGCTCTAAAACTGACCCTTACCCTAAACTCAGCACTTACACTAGATTAATACATAGACCTAATCCTAAATCTACTCCTAACTGTAACACTAGACCTAGCATTATCCCTAGCCCTAATTCTAGACCTAACCCTACAACAAACCCTAGCCCTCATCCTAGCCCTAAACCTAGCCTTAATCATAACCCTAACCCAAACCATAGCTCTTATCCTAATTCCAACCCTCTAAACATAGCTATAACACATCCCTTACCCTAAACTTAACCCTAAACCTACCCCTAATGTTAGGCCTAAGCTGAACACTAACCCTAGTTCTAATCCTTGCCCTGATTTAACTCTATCCCTAAAACTAACCATAACACTAGCCCTAAGACTAACTCTAACTCTCACCCTAGACTTATCCCTAGTTCTATCCCTATCATTTATCATAACCCTAAACCTAGCCATAATCCTTGCCCTATCCATAAACCTAGCCCTAAACCTAGATCTAACCCTAACTCCAAATCTTAAATAATCCTAAGCCTAAGCCTAAAACAAATACTGGCCCTAATCCTAATGTTAACAATATAACCTAGGACTAAAACAAAACTGAGCAGTAGTGGCTGAGGATGTGGCTCAAGCGGTAGTGCATTCACTTGGCATGCACAGGGTGCTGGGTTTGATCCTCAGCAACAATAAAAATATAATTAAAAAAAAGATGTTTTTTTCTACAAAAAGTATAAAAATTATAATAATATTTAAAAATTCTCTCTCTCTCTCTCTCTCTCTCTCTCTCTCTCTCTTTCTAACAAAAACTGAGCAATAGTCCTAATCTTAAACCTTAACTTAAACCAAACCCCTAACACTACACCTATACCTAAACCTAGCCCTAATTCGAGTCCTGACCATAAACTTAAACTAACCCTGACCACAAATCATATCCTAACACGCACCCTAGTTATAACACCATCCTAAACTTAAACCGAACCCTAACAGTAACCCTAGCCTTAATTCGAGTCATGACCCTAACCTTAAAACTAACCCTGATGCTGACTCATATCCTAACAGTCACCCTAACTCTAAAGACCACCCTCACCTTAAACTGAACCCTAAAATTAATCCTAGCCCTTATTTGAGTCCTAACACTAACCCTAAAATTAAAACTGTCTCTGAATTATATCCTAATACTAACCTAGCTATAATTATCACCCTAACATTAAACCTAACCCTAACACTAGACCAACCCCTACTCCTAATACTAATTGTAACCTAGTACTTACATTATCCATTGCCATAATATTAGCCCTAACCCTAACACAAAAATTAACACTAATCTGAGCCCTAAACCTAGATTTAACCCTAAAACAAACCCTAAATCTAGCCCTAACCCTAGCTCTAAGCCTTTCCCTTACCCAATGCGAAACCCTAACCCTAATGGTAATACTAGACCTATCCCTAATCCCTAAGCTAACCAAAGCCCTAACCCTATTAATAGTCATAACCCTAACCTCACTCTAGCTCTAAACCTAATCCAAAACCTAATGTTAACCCTCACCATTATTTTCACCCTAATACTAACCCTAGGTCTAAATCTTGCCATAACCCTAGACCAAACCATAAAACAAGCTCTAGACCAAACAAAAACCTATCCCTAGCGCTTAAAGTAACCCTTAACAAAACACAAACACTAAGCCTACCACTAGACCTAAACCTAGTTCTCATTCTGGCCGTAAGCCTACCTCTAACTCTAATCCAAACACTGACCCTGCCTTTAAGAGTAAATCTACTTTTAAATCTGACTCTAACAAAAAATCTAAACCTAACACTAGACCAAGCCAAAATCTTAACCCTCAAACTAGCCCTAATCATAACCCTAGCTCTTATATTATCCATATCTCTAACCCTAGGCCTAAACCTAAAACAAAACCTAGAGCTAATCCTAGGGCTAAGCATAACCCTAACCCAAACTGTAACCTAACACATGATTAGTCTTAATCCTAGCTCAAAGCCTGACCCTATCCTAAACATAAACCTACACCTATCCCTAAATATACCCCTAACAGTATCCCAAATCCTAAACTTAATCCTAGCCCTAAACCTAGCTCTAAGCCTACCCATTACCCTAAAAATAACCTTAAAACTATTGATAACCCTAGGCCTAACCCTAACCCTAAACCCAACCAGAAAACTAACACTAGACCTAACCCGAAACTTCACACTTGCCATAGACTTAACTCTCACTCAAACCCTAACCCTTACCATAAACCTAAACATAACCATAGTCCTAACCCTAAACCTAAATCTCAATCTAACACTAACCATAACCCTATGCCTATATCTAACCATATCCATTAATCTAACCCCAACCCTACCCCTTATAATGATGCTAGCCCTAGGCAATCCTAACCCTAACCATACTCTAATCTTATCCCTATACCTAAATCTAAACCTAACCATTGCTCTAGCGCTAAACCTAGCGCAAAAACTAACCCTTTTGCTCAACATAACCCTAACAGTCACCCTAGTTCTAACCCTAACCCTAACCATAACTCAAGACCTATTCCTGACCATAAACCTAGCCCTAAACTTAGCTCTAACCCTATCCATTATCCTAACCATTACCCTTACCCTAATGCTAACCTAGGCCTAACAAAACCGTAACCCTGAACCTAATGATTATTTGAGCCCTAACCCTAAAACATAACCTCAACCAAACTCTAATCTGATGCTGACCCTAATAATTCCCCTAGCTCTAAACCTGACCATTAACCCTAAACCTAACCTTTAAACTAGACCTAGCCATAAACTTAAACCTAAAACTCTCCTCTCCTCAACTGTAACCCCACACCTAGCCCTAGCCCTAACTGTAACAAAAAACCCAGCCTTATCCTAGCCCTAAACCTAGATTAATCCTAACCCTAACCCTAACCCTAGCTCTAACCCCAATACTAATCCTAGCCCTAATCTTAGCCCTAATTTCACCCTATCTATAAACCTAACCATAACCCTAGACCTAAGAATAAATCTAACTCTCAGAATAGACCAATCACTAGTTCTAACCCTATACCTTAACATAACCCTAAACCTAGCCCTAAACTTAGTCCTAACCCTTGCCCTATCCATAGCACAAGGACTAAACATAGATCAGAATCTACTTCTAAATCTAACCCTGACTTGAAGCCTAAGCCTAACCCTAAAACTAGCCCTGACCCTAACACTAATCCTAAAACTAGCCCTACTCCTAGCCCTAGCCCTAAAACAAACTGAGCCGTAAGCTCTATCCTTAATCCTTAAATTAAACCAAAACCTAACCATACATCTACCCCTTACCCTAGCCATAATTCGAGTTTTAATCTGAACCCTAAAACTAACCCTGACACTGATTCTGACACTAACACTAATCCTAGCTCTAAACATTACCCTAATCCTAATACTAACCATAACACTAAACCTAGCCCTAACCTTAACCCTAAAATTAGCCCTAATTTTAACCCTTGTACCTACATTAGCCATAATGTAACACTAGCATTAACTTAATCAAAATCGTATGCTGGGAGCCATTAGCCAAGTAGGTATGACAATTTCCTTGCCAGCGTACCCCATGTTGCTTAGTGGAAGGACTCGTGGAAATAGGACATTTTGCAGTGACATTGCAGTTAGGTGACCTTGCTCAAGGACCAGGGCGGATCTGGGATTAGGGTGTTCCCGGTTTAGGATAATCGGGTTTAGGGCGTTCCAGGTTTAAGATTATTCCTGCTGGGAATAGGGCATATCCTGCTACCTGAGTTCCCCTTGAGTTCTCATGGGATTCAGACAGCATTTTTTGGGAGATAGAAGCCCAGTGGAGGTGGATTTGGGCAGAGAACGTGGATTTCCCCAGAACGTGATTGTAGACGGCTGGTGTGAGTTCGGGAATAAAGAGTTGCTGTTTGAATCTACAAGCTGTGTGGTGGCTCGTGATTGTGTGCCCAGCCAGACTGCGGCATTTGTGCCCAGCCAGACTGCGGCAATCATAGCCCTAATCTGAGCCTTAATCTGAGCTTTAACCCTAACCCTAACCTTAGCCCTAGCCCTAATCATAACCATAAACCTAGCCATAACCCTATACATTACCATAACAATAACCCTAACCCTAATGCTAACCCTAGGCCTAAACCTAACCCTATCTCTAATCCTATCCCTATCCATTACCCTAAACCTAACATGAACCCTAATTCTAACCCTATCATTACCAAACCCTTACCCTAATGCTAATTCAATCCCTAAATTTAAGCCTTAACATATTCAAAACCCTAACCTTGACCTTCACCTTAATAATACCCCTAATCCTAAACTTGACCCTAAACCTAAACCTAAACCTTACACTAGATGTACCCATAATCTTAACCCTAAAACTGTCTTTAAACATAATTCTAGACTTGAAATTATCCATACTCCTAATCCTAACCTTAACCCTAAAACAAACCATAGCCCGCATTTTAGCCCTAAATCTAGTCTTAATCATAACGCTAATCCTAACCCTTATTCTAAACATCACTCTCTCTCTAAAACGAGCATAACACCATCCCTTACCCTAAACTAAATCTTAAATCTAACCCTAATTCTATGCTTAAACTGAACACTAACCATAGAACTAATCCTAGCCTTAATTTAGCCATATTTTTAACCCTAACCCTAACTTCAGCCCTAAGACTAACAATAATGCTCACACTAGCCCTATCACTAATTCTAATCCTAGCCCTTACCATAACCCTAACCCTTGCCCAATACTTAGTCCTAGCCCTAACCCTAAGCCTAAGCCTCATGCTAACACTAAACCTAATCCTTACGCTAATCATAAAACTAGCCCCAACCCTACCACTAACAGTAAAACAAAACCGAGCAATAGCCCTAACCCAAAACTTAACTTAAACCAAACCCTAACACTACACCTAGACCTAACCATAGCCTTAATTCGCGTCCTAACCCTAACCTTAAAATTATACTTGACACTGACTCATATGCTAAACTCAGCCTAGCTTGAAACACCATCCTAAACTTAACCCAAAACTTAACAGTAACCCTAGCCCTTATGTGAGTACTAACCGTAATTCTGACCCTGACTCATATCCAAACTAACCCTAGATTTAATATCACCCTAACCTTAAACTTAACCCTAACACTAAAACTACCCCTACCCCTAATCCTAACCCTAAAACTAACCCTAATTGTAACCCTAGTTCTTATATTAGCAATTACTCTAACCCTATTCCTAACCCTAACACAAAACAAGCCCTAATCCGAACACTAAACCTCACTTTATCCCTAACCCTACCCTAACTCTAGCCCTAAACCTAGCTCTAACTCTCTCTCTTACACTAAGTGAAACCGTAAACCTAATGGTAAACCTAGATCTATCCTTAATCCTTAGGCTAACCAAAATACAAACCCTATTAATAGTCCTGATTCTAGCCCTCATTCTAGCTCTAATCCTATCCCAAACCCTTACGCCAACCAAGACCCTTATCCTGACCCTTTTTCTGACCCTAACACAAACCGTAGGTCTAAAACTGACCCTCAACCTAGAGTGAACCGTAACACTGGCCATACTGCTAACTTATAATTAAACCTAACCCTAACCCTAGACCTAAGACTAACTCTAACTCTCACACTATCCCTTTCCTAGTTCTAAGCCTACCCATTACTGTAACCCTAACCCTAGCCCTAACACTTGCCGTATCCTTAGTCCTAGCCCTAACCCTAGATCTAAACCTAACTTGAAATCTAACCCTAAACCTAAGCCTAAGCCAAACACTAAAACTAGCCCTAACCCGAACCCTAGCAGTAAAACAAACTGAGCAATAGCCCTAACCATAAACCTTAACTTAAACCAAACCCTAACATTACACCTAGACCTAATCATAGTCTTAATTTGAATCCTAAAATTAATCTTAAATCTAAACCTGACCCTGACTCATATCCTAACACTCACACTAGCTCTAAACACCCTCCTAAATGTAAACTGAAACCAAAAAATAAACCTATTCTTATTTGAGTCCTAACCCTAACGCTGAACCTGACTCATATCCTAACACTAACCCTAGCTCTAAATATAATCATAACCTTAAATCTAACCCTAACACTAGAACTTCCCCTAACCCAAACCCTAAAACTAACCCTCATTGTAACCCTAGGTCTTACATTAGCCATTGCCCTATCATTAGCCCTAACCCTAACCCAAAATCTAGCCCTAATCTTAGCCCTAAACCTATATTTAACCCTAACCATTAATCTAGCCCTAACCCTAGCTCTAAGGCTATACCTTACCATATGAATTACCCTAACACTAATGGTAGCCCTAGAACTATGCCTAATCCTTAGGCTAACCAAAATCCTAACCTTATTAATAGTCTTGACCCAAGCCATCATTCTACCTCTAATCCTATCCCAAATCTGAACACTAATCCTGACCGTTATTCTGACCCTAATACAAACCCTAGTTCTAAACCTGACCCAAACACTAGACTAAAACCGAACACTAGCCTTGGACTTAAACCTAATTCTAAATCTAGCCTTATCTCTAGCCCTAGACCTAAACAAAAACCTAGGTCCTAGGCCTTACAATAACCCTTATTCTAACACAAACACTAACCCTACCCCTATACCTAAACCTTGTCCTAATTCTGGCTGTAACCTTAATTTGAACTCTATCCCAAACACTGACTCTGCCTTTAACAGTAAACATAATTCTAAACCTGAACCTATCTGAAAATCTAAACCTAACACTAGATCGTGGCATAACCCTAACCCTAAAACTAGCCCTAATCACAATCCTAGCTCTTACATTACCCTCGGCTTTAACCCTAGGCCTAAACCTAAGACAAAACCTAGAGCTAATCCTAGGCCATAACCTAGCCCTAAGCATAAACCTAACCCTAACCCTAGCCCTAACCCAAACCTAACACTTGCCTTAGTCCTAACCCTAGCTCAAAACGTAACCTTACTATAAACATAAACCTAGAACTATCCCTGAATCTAACCCTAAACCTAGTCCTAATCCTAACCTTAACACAAGCCCTAATCTTAGCTCTAAGCTTACCCATTATATTAACCCAAACCCTAACCCTAATTGTAACCCTAGCCTTAACCCTAAACATAATCCTAACCCTAAACAGAAAACTAACCCTAGACCTAACCCTAACCTAATATTCGCTATAACCCTACCCATAAATAAAACCCTAACCCTTACCAGAAACCTAAACATAACCATAAACCTAACCCTAACCCTAAACTTAAATCTATCCCTGCCCATAACACTAAACCTAAATCTAACCATATTTATTACCATAACCCTAACCCTAAACTTAATTGTAACCATTCCCCTAACCCTAACCCTAAACCTAAACCTACTGTAATCTTATCCCTAAACCTAGTACTAACTCATACCCTAACACTAACTCAAGACCTAATCTTAACCATAAGTCTAGCTATAAGCTTAGCTCTAACTGTATCCATTATCCTAATCATAACCCATACCCTAATGCTAATTCAAGGCCTAACCCTATCTGAAGACCTAAGGCTAACCATAACCCTATCCCTAACATTAACTCTAACTCTATCCATTACCCTAAACATAACTTTTTCCCTAATTCTAACCCTAGGCCTAACCCCAACCCTATCAATTATCCTAAACTTAACATGAACCATAAATCTAACCCTATCATTACCCTAAACATAACCCTAATGCTAATTTGAGCCCTAACACTAAACTCAAGCCTAAAAGAAACCCTAACCATGACCCTGACACTAATAATTCCCCTAGCTCAAACCTGACCCTTACCCTAAACCTAAATCTTACATTACACCCAGCCAAAACTTAACCCTAAAATTATCCATAACCATAAACCTAGACCTGACATTAGCCCTAGATATAATCCTAGCCCTAACCCAAACACAAACCCTAGCTCATATTAGCACTAAACATAGCCTTAATCATAACCCTAACGATAAACCTAGGCCTAACTTAAAACCAACCCTATCCCTAATCTTAGACCTAACTTAGCCCTATCCCTAACCCTAACCCTAACCCTAGCCCTAAAACTAAGTCTAACTCTCTCCCTGGCCCCTAAAACTAGTTCTAACTTATCCCTTACTGGAACTCTAAACCTAACCCTAACCCTAGGCCTAACCCTAGCCATTTTCTTAGCCCTAGCCCTTACCCTATATCTAAACTTAACTCTAAATATAACATTAAAGCAAAGCCTAAGCCTAAACCTAACATTAACCCTAACCCTAACCCTAAAGCTACTCCTAAAACTAGCCCTAACTCTAGCCCTAGCCCTAATACGAAACCGAGCCATAGCCCTAACCCTAACCCTACACCTAGACCTAACCGTAGACCTAATTTTGTTTTAAGCAGAACCCTCAAACTAACCCTAAACCTGATTCTGATGCTAACACTAACCCTAGCTTTCAACATCACCCTAAACATAACCGTAAACATAACACTAGAATTAGCCCTAACCCTAACCCTAATCCTAAATCAAGCCATAATTTTAACCGTAGTATTTACATTAGCCATAACCCTAAACCTAGCCTTAATTTAACCCAAAACCTAGCCTAATCTGAGCACTAATCCGAGCTTTAACCCTAACCACAACCTTAACCCTAAACCTAACACTAAGAATAACCATAACCTTAGTTTGAACACTAGCTCTAAACCTATCCATTACCCTAATCATAATCCTAACCCTAATGCTAACCCTACACCTAAACCTTACCATATTCGTAATCCTAACCCTATCCATTAGCCTAAATATAACTTGAAACATAAACCTAACTATATCATTACCCTAATCCTAAAACTATGCTAATTTGAGCCCT
>NW_026003725.1:866682-935525 GCF_001458135.2 Marmota marmota marmota | reverse complement strand
TATATCTTACCCTAAGCCAAACCCTAAACCAAATGCTAACCCTAGTCCTAACCCTAATACTTAGCCTAACTTAAACACTAATAGTACTACTAGTACTAACCCTAGTCCTCATTCTAGTTATAACCCTAACCCTGACCCTTATTCTGATCCTAACTGTAACCCAGGGTCTAACTCTGACCCTAACCCTAAACCAAACCCTCACACAAGTCCTACTGGTAAGACTATAACTATACCAAACCCTAAGATAGATCTAGACCCCTAACTAATCCTAAAAATAGCTATAATTCTAGCCCTAGACCTAAACAAAATCTTAGCTCTAGCCATAACAATAACTCTTAACATAAACTAAACACTTACCCTACCCGTAGACCTAACACTAGTTCTAAATCTGGTTCTAACCCTAACCCTAACCCTATTAGGAGCACTGAACCTGACCCTAATATTAACCTATCTATAAACCTGATCCTAACCCAAAACCTAGTCCTAACACTAGACCTAGGCATAAACCTAACCCTAATACTCTCCCTAAACATAACCCTAGCACAAACCCTATTTTAAAACTAAACTTAACCCTAAAATTAGCCCTGACCATAACCATAGTCCTATCCCTAGCCCTAAACCTAACACAAAACCTAGCCATAATCCTAGGCCTAAACTTAGCCCTAAACATAACCCTAGCCCTAACACTAACACTTGCCTTATACCTAACCCTAGCTCAAAGCCAAACCCTTACCCTAAACATTACCCTAGCCCTATCCTAAACCATATCCCTAACCTTAGGTCTTATCCTAACCTTACTCCTAGCTTGAACATTAGTTCTAACCCTATCAATTACCCTAATTATAACCCAATCCCTAACACTGAACCTAAATGTAACCATAAACATATCCCAAGACCTAACCATAAACCTAAACTTCACCATAGCCCTAACCCTAGCAGAAATATATTAAGCTTTACACTAAAACTAATCCAAAGACTAGCCCTAATTCAAACCTTAACACTAACCCTAAATCTAACCTTATCGATTACACTAAACTTAACCATAACTGTAATGAAAACTCAAGGCATAACCGGAACCCTAAACCAAACCCTAACCATAAACATATCTCTAGACCTGAATGTAAACCTAAACCTCGCCCTAGTCATTACCCTAGCTCAAAGAGTAACGCTTACCCTAACCTAAACATGACCTTATCCCTTAACCTAACACTTACTGTAAACCAAACCCTAGTTCTATCCCTGAACCTAACTCTAATTTTAGAATTAATCCAAACCATAACCTAGCCCTAGACCTAGCTCTAAATCTATCCATTATACTAAACATAATCCTAACCTAATGTTAACCTTAACACTATTGCTAAACCTAACCCATCCATTACCCTAAACCTTAACTGAAACCTAAACCTAACCCTATCCATTACCCTAACACTTACACTAAATATAATACTAATTCAAGCCCTAAACTTAAACTTTGACTGAAACCAAATGCTAACCCTGACCCTAAACCTAATAATAAACCTAACTCTAAACTTGACCCTTACCCTAAACATAGCTCTGACACTAGACCTAGCCATAAACTAACCCTAAAACTATCCTTAATCATAACCCTAGACTTGACATTAGCCCTAGCCCTAGTTCTAGCCCTGAAGCTAACAGAAACCCTAGCCCTAAACCTAGACTTAATCCTAATGTAAACAATAACCCTAGCCCTAATCCTAATTCTAACCTTCTCCCTAGCCATAAAGCTACCTATAACTCCACCCATTCCCCTAAACTTAATCATAACCTCGATGCTAATCCTAATCCTAGCCCTACACATAGGCCTAAACCTAACACTAACCCTAGCCCTAATCCTAGCCCTATTTTACCTTTTACCCTAAACCTAACCCTAAGCCTAGTTCTAAATATAAATCTAACTTTTGTCCTAGCCATTCCCCTAGTTCTAACCCTATCCCTTACCGTAATACTAACCCTAGCCATAACCCTAATGCTGGATCTAACCCTAACTCCAAGCCTAAACCTCACCCAAACAGTAGCCCTAACCCTAACACTAATTCAAAATCTAGCCCTAACCCTAGCCCTACCCCTAAAACAAAACCGAGCCATAGCCCTAAACCTAACCCTAACCTTAACCCATAGAAATCAAGATGAAGTGAAACCTTGAAACACAAACTATTCCTGACAGCAAACTTTGAACTGAGAAGGCCCAACGTGGGAAACATAGGAAAGCTGGGTAAAAGATGAATCCTGACCGGTATCTAAGATATTTGAACAAAACTAACTCTACCACGAATATTAGTTCTAACACTAGCCCTAATCCTAATCCTAAAACTAAGCATTTTTTGTTTGTAGAGCTTGATGATAACAGTTACCAAACTTGGGGTGCCTAGTAGGAAAGGTAATAGATGAATCCTGCCCAGTATCAAAAATTCTGACCAATAATTGGGGAAGGTGTTTCAGTACATGCCTATTTCCCCTGTATTCTCCTAAATTATTTTTTCATGCTTCAGCTTAAGGTACTTTCACAAGGAAAAAAACCAGAGCATGCCCACAGTGAAGTGATTGAGTGTGTGAAGTTTCATGCAGCTAGCATCAACCATGTTTGATTTCCATCTCCATTTCCATTCACACCTATAGGCCACAATATAGTGAAAACTAAATATTCAAACTGTTCCTGACACTAAACCACAGAATCTTGAAGGCCCAAACTTGGGAAACCTATTAAGGTTGGTAATAGATAAATCCTGTAGAGTATCAAAGTAATCTGACAAAAAAAATTCGAAGCTCTTTCAGTACATGTGTATTTTGCATGCTCCTAAAGCACTCAGACATAAAGTTGTTTCTTTCTAATTCAGCTTAGAGATACTTCACAGGAAACAAACCAGAGTATGCTCACCGAGATGTGATTGAGTGTTTGAAGTTTCCAGAAGCTAGCACAAACCCTGTTTGATTTCCAGCTTCATTTCCATTCTCCCCTACAGGGCAAAAAAGATGAGAAACATGAAAATTGAAACTGTTCCTGAGATAAAACCCTTTTACGTAGGAGGCCCAAATATTTGGAGTATAGTAAAAATAGGAAAAATGTGAATCCTTCTCTGTATCATAGAAATTATTAAAAAAAAATCTAACTCTAACCCTAACACCAGGTCTTAACCTAGTCCTAACACTAAGTCTAACCCTAAACCTAATCTGTTTAGAGAACCTTTGATCATAGAAGTTTCGAAATTGGGGAATCCAGTGGGGCAATCTTACAGATGAATCATGGGCAGTTTCAAAGAAATCTAAAAAATAAATTGGGGGAGCTATTTCAGTACTTGCATATTTTCCTGTTTTCTCCTAAACTGCTTTCAGATAAACTTGTATGGCATGCTTCAGCTTATTATTAATTTCACAAGGAACAAACCAGAAAGTGCCCACAGAGAATTGATTGAGTGTGTGAAGTTTCAAGCAGTTAGCACGAACCTTGTATGATTTCCAGCTCCATGTCCATTTACCTATGTAGGTCAAAATGAAATGAATCCATAAAATATTAATTGTTCCTGTCAGCATAGAAATAAGTTGAGAAAGCTGAAACCTGGGGAACATAGTAAGGCTAGATAAAAATGTATCCTGCCCAGTATCACAGAAATTTGAACAAGAAAAACTCTAATTCTAACACTAGACTTAACTCTAACCTAACCTGTTTAGAGAACCATTGATCATAGAAATCTCAAAGGTGAGGAGCCTAGTGGGGAAAGCTAACTGATGAATCCTGCCCAGTATCAAAGAAATCTGTCCAAATGTTTGGGGGAGGTAGTTCAGTATATGCATATTTTCCTGTTGTCTCCTAAAATGCTCTCACATACTGTTGTTTTTGCATGCTTCAACTTTGGGATAATTTCACAGGATAAAACTAGAGTGTGCTCACAAAGAACTGATTGAGCGTGTGAATTTTCAAGCAGCTAGCAAAAACCCTGTTTGATTTCCTGCTCCATTTCCATTTACCCATATAGGTCAAAATGAAGTGAAACCTCAAAATAAAAACTGAAATACTGACAGCAAACCAGTGAACCTAGAAGACCTAAACCTAATGAACATAGTAAGGCTAGGTAAAAGATAAATCCTTCCCAGTATCAAAGAAATTTGAACAAAACTACTGTAAACCTAACACTAAAACTATCCTTAATCTTAACCCTACAAATCACCCTAGGCTGTTTAGAGAACCTTTGATCACAGAAGTCCCAAAATAAGGGAGCCTAGTGGGGCAAGCTAACAGAGGAATTCTGCAAAGAATCAAAGAAATCTGAGCAAATAATTGGGGGAAGGGTTTCAGTACTTGCATATTTCCTGGATATCTCCAAAAGTGATCTGGGATAAAGTTGCTTTGCATGTTTCAGCTGAGGGCAACATTCACAAGGAACAAACCAGAGAGTGCCCACAGAGAACTGATTCAGTGTGTGAAGTTTCAAGCAGCTATCACCAACCCTGTTTGATTTTGTGCTCCCTTTCTGTTCAACAAAATAGTTCAAAATAAAGTGACACCTTAAAATACAAACTTCTTGACAGCAAACCATTGAACCGAGAAGGCCCAAACCAGGGAACATTGTGAAGGTGGGTAAAAGATGAATCCTGCCCAGTATTAAAGATACATGAACAAAACTGACTCTAAGCCTAACACTAGGTTTAAACCTAGCCCTTACCCTAACCCTAATCTGTTTAGAGAACCTTTGATCATAGATGTCCCAAATTAAGTGAGCTTAGTGGGGCAAGCTTACAGATAAATCTTGTGCAGTATCAAAGAAATCTGACCAAATAATTTGGGGAGGTATTACAGTACATGTATATATCCCTATTGTCTCCAACAGTATTTTTGGATAAAGATGTTTTTGTATGCTTCAACTTTGGGAAGCTTTTACAAGGAAAAAACCTGATAGCCTTCAGAGAACTGATTGAGTGTGTGCAGTATTAAGCAGCGAGCACAAACCCTGTTTTATTTCAAGCTCCATTTCCATTTACCCGTATATGTCAAAATGAAGGAAACCTTAAAATACAAACTGTTCCTGACAGCAAACCATTGGAAGGGATAAGGTCCAAACCTGGGGAAAATAGTAAGGCTAGGTAAAAGAAGAATTATGCCAAGTATCAAATTATGTTAAACTAAATTCACTCTAACTCTAATACTAGATCTAATCCAACCCTAAACTAATTCTAACCTGTTTAGAGTACCTATTATCACAGAAGTCCCAAACTTGGGGAGATTAGAGGCACAACTTAACAGATAAATCTTTTGCAGTATCAAAAAATTTGATGAAAAATTGGGGGAAGTATTTTAATAAATTCATATTTCCCTGTTTTTTTCTTAAAGTGCTCATGGATAAATTGGTTTTCATGATTCCGCTTAAGGTACTTTCACAAAGAAAAACCAAAGAGTGCACTCAGAGAGCTTATTGAGTGTGTGAAGTTTCAGGCACCTAGCACCAACCCTGTTTGAATTCCAGCTCCATTGCATTCACACCTATATGTCATAATGAAGTGAAACCTAAAAATTCAAACTGTTCCTGATACTGAACCATTGAACCTTGAATTCCCAAACTTGGGGAGCCTACTAAGGCTAGGTCAAGGATGAATCCTGTATAGTATCAAATTAATCCAACCAAAAAAAATTGAAGCTCTTTCAGTACATGGGTATTCTGCTTGCTCCTAAAGCACTCAGAGATAAAGATGTTACTTTCTACTTCATCTTAGGGATACTTCCATGGCAAACACCAGATTGTACCTACTGAAAACTGATGGAGTGTGTGAAGTTTCAAGCAGGTAGCCCAAACCCTGTTCGATTTCCAGCTTCATTTCCATTCACCCCTACAGGGAAAAAAGAAGAGAAACATGAAAATTGAAACTGCTACTGAAGGCAAATCCTTTATGTAGGAGGCCCAAATATTTGGAGTAGAGTCAAAATTAAAAAAAAAAAGATGAATCCTGCACAGTATCATAGAAATTTGAAAACAAAAGTAACTGTTACCTTAACACTAGTTCTCACCCTAGTCCTATCATTAACCCTAACACTAATCTTAACCTGTTTAGAGTCCCTTTGTTCCTAGAAGTCCCACACTTGGGGAGACAACTTGTGTAGGCTAACAGATAAATCTTTCACAATATCAAAGAAATCTGACCAAATAAATGGGGAGGTAGTTCAGTACATGCATATTTCCCTGTTTTCTCCTAAAGTGCTCTTGCATAAAGTTGCTTTGCATGCTTCAGCTTAGGGCTATAATTACAAGGAATAAACCAGAGAATGCCTATAGAAAACTCATTGAGTGTGAAAGGATTGAAGTAGCTAGCACCAACCCTGTTGGATTTCCAGCTCAATTTCCATTTGCATGCATAGGTCAAGATGAAATGAAAACTTAAAATATAAACTGGTCAGGAGAGCCAACCCTTGAGCCAAGAGGCCCAAACCTAAAGAATATAGTAAGGCTAGTTAAAAGTTGAATCCTGCACAGTATCAAAGAAATTTGAACAAAACTAAATCTAACAAAACACTACTGTAACCCTAGCCCTAAACTAATACTAGATCTAATCTAACCTGTTTAGAAAAACACAGAAAAAAGTTGTCCCCAAATAAAGGAGCCCAGTGGGGCAAGCTAACAGAAAAATCCTGTGCAGTATCAAAGAAATATGACCAAGTAATTGGGTGAGATATTTTAGTACCTACATATTTCCCTGTTTTCTCCTAATGTGCTCTTGGTTAAATTATTTATTATGCTTCACTTTAAGGTACTTTAACATGGAACAACCAGAGAGTGCCCACAGAGAGCTGATTTAGTGTGTGAAGTTTCAAGCAGCTAGTACTAACTCTGCTTGATTTCCAGCTCCATTTTCATTCATGTCTATAGGCCATAATAAAGTGAAACCTAAAATTTCAACCTGTTCCTGACAGTGAACTGGCAAACCTTGAAAACCCAAACTTGGGGATCCTACTAAGACAAGGAAAAGGATAAATCCTGTATAATATCAAAGTAATCTATGCAAAAATTTGAAGCTTTTCCCTAAAGTTCTCACAGATAAAGCTGTTTCTTTTAAATTCAGCTTCTTCCTACTACCACGAGGAACAAATGAGAGAATGTGCCCTGAGAACTGATTGACTGTGTGAATTCTCAAGCAGCTAGCACAAACCCTGTTCGAGTCCAGCTCCATTTCCAATCACCCCAATAGGGCAAAATGAAATGAAACATGACAATTAAAACTCCTTCTGAGAGCAAACCCTTTTACTAGGAGTCCCAAACTTGGGGAGCATACTAAAAATAGGAAAAAAAAGATAAATCCTGCCCAGGATCCAAAAGGTTGAAAAAATCTAACACTAACTCTAACACTAGTTACAACCCTAACTAACCATAACCCTAATTCTAACCTGTTAGGAGAATCTTTGATCATAAAGTTTTAAACTTGGGGAGACTAGTGGGGAAAGCTTACCTAAGAATACTGCACAGTATCAAAGAAATCTCACCAAATAATCAGAGGAGGAATTTATGTACATGCATATTGCCCTGTTTCCTTCTAAAGTTCTCTTGGATAAACTTGTTTTGCATGCTTCAGCTTATCAATACTTTTACAAGGAAGAAATCAGAGAGTGCCCACAGACAACTGATTGAGTACGTGAAGTTTCAACCATGTAGAATCAACCCTCTGATTTCCAGCTCCATTCTCATTTACCCATATAAGTCAAAATGAAGTGAGAAATTAAAAACAAACTATTCCCAACAGCGAACCATTGAACCGAGAAGGCCCCAAACTGGGGCACATAGTAAGGCTAGGTAAAAGATAAATCTTCCCAGTATCAAAGAAATTTGAACAAAACAAACTCTAACCCTAACACTATCTCTTAAGCTAGCCCTAACCCTAAAAGTAATACTAGCCCTTACCTGTTTAGAGAATCATTGATCCTAGAAGTGCCAACCTTGGGGAGCCTAGTGGAGCAAGCTAAAAGATGAATACTAAGTAGTATCAAAGAAATCTGATCAAATTTTTGGGAGACTTAATTCAGTACATACATGTTTCTCTGTTTTCTCCTTAAGGGCTCTCGGATAGAGTTTCTTTTGCATGCTTCATCTTTGGCCTACATTCAAAAGACAGAAACCAGGGAGTGCCCACGGAGAACAGATTGTGTGAAGTTTCAAGCATGTCCTACCAACCATGTTTGATTTCCAGCTCAATTTTCATTCACATCAATAAGCCATAATGAAGGGAAACCTTAAAATTCAAACTGTTCCTGACAGCGAACAATTGAACTAAAAAAGCCCAAACCTGTGGAGCATAGTAAGGAAAGTAAATGATGAATCCTGCCCAGTATCATAGAAATTTGAAGAAAACTAGGGCCACATGGGTGCTCAGTGCAGATAAAAGGCTGGGCTGCACAGTTTCTCTAGGCGCAGACAGCAGTCTCAGCCACACAGTTGCTTTCTTCACAGTTGAAGGCAGCACAGAACACAGAGGCTTTGCTTGCAGATCACCAGACCGAGCTCTGGACACAGCTCAAAATCACTCCAGAACCCTCCACCTCACCAAACACCATACATGAGTAATAGATGAAATCCATCTGGCAAAACCTTACTCACCATCTATCAGTGGGAGTGTTTACTAGCTTGGTTCTGCAGCTTATCAGGTAACGGGTTTCCAACTCCCCTATCTCCAGGTGTGATAACTCAAGATTTTTCTCATGAGTTTTTTGGGGGTGTACTATCAATGCATAACAGCAACTGTACAGACACCTGGTTTCCAACTCAGAGACTAAGAGTAGGGAGGCTCCAGGTAGAAGCTCAAGCCCTCTCACCCTTGCTACCTCCACCACCCTGAGTACAGAGACTCAAGCTAGGAATAAACACTTCACCTACTGCAAGAAAAGAAAACAGAGTTCTGAGAGACTTTTTTCTTTCTTACTTTTCTTTTCTTGCTCTTCTCATCATTTTTCTTCTACCCTTTCCCCTCTGGTCCTCACAACCTCAACATATGTGAAACCAAGAACTTTCTATGAAATTGAACTTTAAGAACTGAATCAATAGAATTGTATAACATAGAGGAATTGCATAGGCCCTACCTCACCACCTCTTTATTTGTTCTTATTTTCTTTCTCCCTCTCTTTCTTTCTCTCATTGTTATTTTTTCTTCTTTTTTCTTTCTCCCTCTATCCCACTTTCAGCCTCCTAAATTTTACAATTTATACATAGGGAAATTTTACGAATACAGATAAGGAGTTTGAATTTATACCTTCTTCCACAAAATCCCCCTGTCCATTCATTAGAGTTTTCTTCCAATGTTGCTAAGTTAGATTAATCAAATACCCTCATTGCTTTCCTCGTTAACATAGCATCCTACCCCTGACCCTCAGTTCTCTATACACCACCAGAAATGGTATGCATTTTATGAAACTAATTATTATATTCTAAATAATAATTAAAGTCAATATTTGTAGAACCAGATTCTAAATATAAATGTATTGATAATGGTTAGGCTTATGCTAACCATTAGGGTTAGATTTAGAGTTAGGTTTTGATCTATGGTTAGGGCTAGGGCAAAGGTTAGGACTAAAGTGTGGGTTAGGTTTAGGATTATGTTAAAAGATAGGGTTAGAACTAATGATAGGGCTAGTATGAGAGTTAGAGTTAGTCTTAGGTCTAGGATTAGGGTTAGGTTTAGAGATAGGGCTAAATTAGGGCTAGTGTTAGTGTTAGGTTTAGGCATTGGTTTAGGGTTAGGGTTAGGATTAAGTTTAGGGTAAAGTATTGGGTTATAGCTAGGTTGAGGGCTATGGCAAGGGTTAGTATTAGTGTTAGGGCTAAGGTCATTTTTAGGGTTATGATTAAAGGTAGGTTTAGGGCTAGCATGAGAGCTAATGTTTGTGTTAGGGTTAGGGCTAGTATTAGGGCTAGGGCTAATGGCAAGTCTAGGGCTACAATTTGGGGTAGATTTATTGTTAGGTTTATGGCTTGGCCCAGTGTAGGGCTGAGGTTTATACTAAGGGTCAGTTTTAGAGCTAGGATTATTACTAGGGTCAGGATCATGGTGAGGTTTTAGGTTAGGTTAGGGTTTTTGTTTAGGGCTTGAATTAACATTACGGTTTGGGGTTAAGGTAATGAAAGTGTTAGGTTTAGGGTTTAGGTGTGGTTTAGTGTAATGAATAGGGTTAGGGTTAGGACTAGGGATTGTATAAGGGTGATCTTTAGGGTAATGGATAGGGTTAGACCTAATATTAGGGGTAGGGTTCTGTATAGGATTAGGGCTTTTGTTTGGGTTAGGGTTAGGGTTTAGGTGTGGATTAGTGTAATGGATAGGTTTAGGGTTAGGCCTAGGGTAATGGGTAGGGTTAGACCTAAGATTAGGGTTAGGGTTATGTATAGGATTAGGGCTATTGTTTGGGTTAGGGTTAGATTTACATTTAGGATTAAATCTCGGTTTCGTGGCTGAGGATGTGTCTCAAGAAGTAGCGTGCTCGCCTGGCATGTGCAGGGCACTGGGTTCGATCCTCAGCACCACATACCAATAAAATAAAGATGTTGTGTCCACCAAAACCTAAAAAATAAATATTAACCAAACTAGGTTTAGAATTAAGATTAACGCTAGGTTTTGGGTTAGGTTAGGACTAGAGTTAATGCTATGGCTAATTGACAAAGTAGTGTTATGTTTAGAGCTAGTTATAGTGAAAAGGTTAGGGCTACATCTAGTGTTAATTTTAAGTTTATGGTAATGATGATGTTTAGAGCTAGGTTTAATGTTAGGGTCAGAGTCAGGGTCCCGATTAGTTTTCAAGTTAGGGTTAGGACTAGAAACAGAGATAGGATTAGGGCTAGGTGTAGGGTTAGTTTATGGTTGAGGTTAAGTAATAGGGTTAGGATTATGTTTTGATTTGGTTTTAGGACTAGGGGTAAAGTTAGAGCTAGCTTTTGGATTAATGTAAGGATTAGGGCTAGTGTTAGTGTGAGGTTTAGGCTTAGATTTTGGGTTAGATTTAGAGTTAAGTTTAGATCTAGGCTTTGAGCAAGGGCTAAGGTTAGGGCTAGGATTAGGGCTAAGTCTGGGCTAAGTTTAGGGTGATGATAAGGGATAGGGTTAGAACTAGGTATAAGTGTAGGGTGAGATTTTAGTTAGTTTTAGGGTTAGGGTTAGGGTTGGGTTAGTGATAGGGCTAAATTAGGGCTGGGATTAGTACTAGGGTTAGTGTTAGGGTTAGGCCTAGGTTTAGGTTAGGGTTAGTGTTAGTTTTAGGGTTAGGGTTATGGTTAGGGTTAGGTTAAGTTTAAGGGATGGGATTATAGCTACTTTTAGGACTAGGGTGAGGATTAGAATTAGGGTTATGATTAGGGTTAGATTTAAGATTAAGGAAATGTTTATGGCTAGGATGTGGTCTAAATTTTGTGTTAAGTTTATGACTAGGATTAGAGCTAGGCTAATGTCAGGTCTAGGGTTATATTTAGGGAGAGTTTTAGTGTTAGCTTTATAGCTAGGTCTATTGTAAGTGTCAGGTTTCTTTTTAACTTCAGGTTTAGAGCTATGGTTCTTATTAGGGTTAGGGTCAGGGCTATGGTTTTTATTAGATTAAGGTTTATGTTTAAGGCTTGAGTTATCATTACAGATAGGGATAGGTTAATGATAGGTTTAGGTTTAGTGTTCAGATTAGGGGTAGGGTCATGGATAGGGTTAGGGTTAGGGATAGGATTAGGGTTCAGCCAAGGGTTAGCAGAAACATTAGGTTTATCATTAGGGTAATGGATAAGGTTCGAGCTAGTGACAGGGCTTGTTTATACTTAGGGTTAAGTCTAGGGTTATGCCTAGGTTTAGGGTTAGGGCTAAGGTTAGGGTGATGGTTAGTTTTGGGTTAAAACTAGTGTAGGGCTTGGGTTAGGGCTAGGTTTTGCAATAGGTTAGGGCTATGTCAAATGTAAGAAATTTGTAATGATTAGGGCTAGTTTTATAGTTTATGTTAGAGCTAAGTATAGTTTTAGGGTTAGGTATAGGGTTAGGGTGATGTTTAGAACTAGGGTTAATATTAGTTTCAGGGTCAGTGTTCATTTTAGGGTTATGGTTAATGGGAAAACCAGAATTAGGACTAGGGTTAAGTCTAGGGAAAGGGTTTGTGTTTGGCTTTAGCCTAAGTGTTATTATTATGGCTAGAGCTAGGTTTTTCTTTAGGTCTATGGCTAGGTTTATGGATAGATTTGGATTAGATTTAGGTATAGGGCTAGTGTTAAGGTTAGGTTTAGTTTTAAGGTTACCAGTAGGGCTAGTGGTAGAGTTCGGTTTAGGATTAGGTTCAGTTTTAGATCTATGATTAGTGTTAGGGTCAGAATAAGGGTCAGCCTTAGGGTTAGTGTTTGGGTTATGGTTAGAGCTAGAATGAGGACTAGAGTTAGGACTACTAATAGGTTTAGGGTTTGGGTTAGGTTAAGTATTGGGATTAGGATTAGTATTAGCATTACATTTATGGTTTGGCATAGGTTAAGGGATCAGATTAGAGCTAGGATTAGGGCTAGGGTTAGGGTTAAAGCTAGGTTTAGGGCTCAGATTATGGCTAGTATTTGTGTTAGGGTTATGGATAGGGTTGGATAAATGGCTAATGTAAGAACTAGGGATCTAGGGTTATGGTTAGGGGATAAACCTCTAGTGTTAGGATGAGTTTTAATTGTAGGTTGAAATTTAGAGCTAGTGTTAATGTTAGGTTAATAATGGTATAGGTCAGGTTTAGTTTTAGGGTTAGAGTTAAAAACTCGAATTAAGGCTAGGGTTACTATAAGGCTTTGGTTTAAGGTTAGGGTGGTGTTTAGAGCTAGGGTGAGTGTTAGGATATGAGTCAGAGTTAGGGTTAGTATTAAGGTTAAGATTAGGACTCGAATTAGGGATAGGTTTAGATCTAGGTGCAGTGTTAAATTTTGGTTTAAGTTAAGGTTTATTGTTAGGGCTATTGCTCGGTTTTGTTTTACTGCAACTGTTAGTTTTAGGGCTAGTTTTATGATTAGCATTAGAGCTAGAGCTAGTGTTAATGTTAGGCTTAGGATTAGGCTTAGAGTTCAATTAAGAGTTAGGGTTAGATCTAGGGCTAGGACTAGGAATAAGAATTTGGCAATGGTTATGGCTAGATTTAGGGCTAGGTTTAGGGCTAGGTTTAGGATTACAATAATGGATACTGTTTGAAGTAGGGATAGGGCTAGTGTGACAGTTAGAATTAGTTTTAGGTCTAGAGTTTGGGTTAGGGTTAGGGATAGGGTTAAATTATGGCTAGGATTAGGGTTAGGCTTAGTGTTCACCTTAGGCCTAGAGTTAGGTTTAAGGTTAGGGTTAAGTTTAGGGTAAGAAATGGCATTATAGCTAGGTTTAAAGATAAGGTGAAGGTTAGAATTAAGTTTAGAGCTATGGTTAGGGTTAGGGTAATGATTAAAGCTAGGTTTGGGGCTAGGATGAGGCTATGGTTTATTTTAGTGTTAGGCCTAGTATTAGGGTTAAGGCTAATATCAGATCTAGGGTTATGGTTAAGGATAGTTTTAGGGTTAGGTTTATGGCTTCATGTAATATAAGGGTTAGGTTTAGGGTTAGGGTCAGGTTTAGAGCTAGAGTCAAGGTCTGGGTTAGAATTTTGGGATAGGTTAATGTTTAAATTAGAGCCCGAATTAGCTTTATGGTTGGTGTTAGTGTAATGACAGGATTAGGTTTAGGGTTTAGGTTTGGTTTAGAATAATGCATAGGTTTAGGATTAGGAATAGGGTTAGGTTTAGGACTAGAGTTATGGTTATGGCATTGGATAGGGTTAGAGATATGGTTAGTGCTAGGGTTATGGTTTGATTAGGGCTAGGTTTGGATTAGGGTTAGGGTTAAAGATCAGGTAAGGGCTTGGATTAGGACTAGATTTTGTGTTTAGTTAGTGCTAAGGTTAGGGGTTAGGCTAATGTAAGTACCAGGCTTACAATTAGTGTTAAATTTAGGGTTAGGGTTAGTGGTATGTCTAGTGTTAGTTTTAGGGTTAGGGTTAGGGTGATCCAATCCTAGGTTTGGACTAGGATTATTATTAACAGAATCAGGGTCAGTATTAGTTCTAGTTTTTAGCTTAAATTTAGAATTAGAGCTAAGGTTAGGGTTAGGGTTAAGGGTTGGTTTAGTTTAAGGGTTAGGGTTAGGGCTATGGCTCAGTTTTTTGGGGGGCTAGGGTTAAAGTTATATTTAGATTTAGAGTTGGGGTTATGGTTAGGCTTAGATCTAGCATTTGATTTAGAGTTAAAATTAGATCTAGGTTAGGGCTAGAGTTAATGATAGGGCTAGCATTAGGGCTGTGTTTAGGCTAGGATTAGGGTTCCAGTAAGGGATAGGGTTAGAACTAGGGATGGGGCTATGGTGAGAGTTAGAGTTAGTCTTAGGGCTAGGCTTCGGCCTAGGGTTATGTATAGGACTAAATTGGTGCTAAGTTTAGGGCTAGGGTTAGTTTTTGGTTTAGGTCTAATGTTAGGTGTTGGGTAAGGATTAAGGCTAGGTTTAGGGCTAGGATAAGGGCTGGGGTTTGTATTAGGTTTAGTGCTAGGATTAGGGTTAGGGCTAATGTCAGGTCTAAGCTTATGGTTGGGGATAGTTTTAGGATTAGGGTTATGGATAGGTCTAATATAAGGGTTAGGTTTAGTGTTAAAATCAGCTTTAGAGCTAGGAGATTTATGAAGGTCATGGTCAGTGTTAGAGTTGTTTGAGTTTAGGGTTTATTGTTAGGGCTTGAATTAGCACTAGGTGTTTGTTAGGGTAATGATAGGGATTTCTTAGTGTTCACATTAGGTTTAGGGTAATTGATAGGGTTAGGATTAGTGATAGGGTAAAGTTTAGGCCTAGGGTTTGCATTAGGGTAGGGGTTATGGTTAGTACAATGGATAGGATTAGAGCTAAGCTTAGAGCTAGGTTTATGGTTAGGAATACGTCTTCAATTAGGGTTAGGGCTAGTATTAAAACTAGGGCTATGCTTAGGTTTATTTTTAGCATAAGGGTTAGATTTTGAGCTAGGGTTAGTGCTAGGTTGAGGGTTAGGTTTTTGGGTTACTTCTAGGGATAAGATTATAGTACTCAAAGTTTAGGGTTAGGATTAGCACTAGTGACATCAATAAGGATAGGGTTAAGTTTAGGGTAATGTATAAGATTACTTGTAGATTTAGGGCTATGTTTAATGTTAGATTGAGGTTTAGGCTTAGAGTTAGGACTATGGTTATGTTTAGGTTTATACTAAGAATTAGGGTTTGAGCTAGGGTTATGTCTATGGCAAATATGAGGTTTAAGATTAGGTCTAGGTTTAGTTTTCCAGTTAGGTTTAGGTTTAGCATTAAGCCTGGGATTATCAATAATGTTAGGTTTAGGTCTAAAGTAATGTGTAAGTTTAGAGCTAGGTTTAGGGCTAGGGTTAAGGTTAGGATTAGGGCTAGGGTTAGGGTTAGATTGAGGGATAGGTGTACATTTATGTTTAGAGTAATGTTTAGTCTTTGAACTAGGATTAGGAATAATGTGAGGGTTAGGTTAGGGTTAGTTCTAGGGTTAGAGTTTGGGTTATTCTTAAGGCTTGATTTAGGCCTAGGATTAGCTCTAGGTTTTGTGCTAGGTTTAGTCCTAGGGTTAGGGCTATGGGTAATGTAAGAGCTATGGTTATGTTGAGGGCTAGCTCTAGGGTTGGGGTTATGGCTTGGTCTAGTGTTAGGGTTAGATTTTCGGGTAGGGTCAGATTTAGAGATAGGTTTACTCTAAAGGCAGGGTCAGTGTTTGGGTTAGAGTTAATGTTAGGGTAACAGCCAGGATTAGGTCTATGTTTAAGTCTAGGGTTAGGGTTAGTGTTTGAGTTATGTGAAAGATTATTGTAACGGCTAGGGCTAGGTTTATGTTTAGGTCTAGGGGTAGAGTTAAGGCTAGATTTAGGTTTTGGTTTACGTCTAGGGCTAGTGTTAGGGTTTTGTCTAGGATTAAGTTCAGTTTTAGACCTAGGGTTAGTATTAGGGTCACAAAAAGTGTCAGCGTTATTGTTAGGGTTTGGGATAGGGTTAGAGCTAGAATGAGGGCTAGGGTTAGGACTATTAATAGGTTTAGAGTTTTGGTTAGCCTTAGGATAAGAGATAGATTAGGGTTACCATTAGGGTTAGGGTTTTTCTTAGGTTAAGAGATAGCCATAGAGGTAGGATTAATGCTAGAGTTAGGGTTAGGTTTAGGGTTAAATATAGGTTTAGAGCTCAGATTAGGGCTAGTATTTGTGTTAGGGTTAGGGCTACATTTGGGCATTGGCTAATGTAAGAGCCAGGGTTACAATTAGGTTTAGTTTTAGGGTAAGGGTTAGGGGTAGCTCTCATGTTAGGTTTAGGTTTAAGATTAGGGTAATATTTAGAGCTAAGTTTATTGTTAGAATATAAGTCAGCATCATGGTTAGTTTTAGGGTTAGGATTAGGACTCAAATAAGGGCTAGGGTTACTGTTAGTGTTTGGTTTAAGGTGAGGGCTGTGTTTAGAGCTAGGGTGACTGTTAGGATATCACTCAGGGTCAGGGTTAGCTTTAAGGTTAGGGTTATGACTTGAATTAGGGCTAGTGTTACTGTTAGGTTTTGGTTGAAGTTTAAGGTGGTATTTAGAGCTATGATCAGGGTTAGGATATGAATCTCAGTATTAGGATATAAGACAGGGTCTGGGTAAGTTTTAAGGTTAAGGTTGGGACTCAAATTAGGGCTAGGGTTATGTCTAGATGTAGTGTTAGGGTTTGGTTTAAGTTAAGGTTTAGGGTTAGGGCTGTTGCTCAGTTTTGTTTTAGTCCTAGGTTTAGGGTTTGGGCTAGTTATAAGATTAGCATTTGGGCTAGAGCTAGTGTTAGTGTTAGGCTTAGGGTTTGGGTTACGTTTAGATTTGGATTTAGCATTAGAACTAGGATTAGGGCTATGTCTAACTATATGGCAAGGGTTAGGGCTAGGGATATGGTTACGATGACAGATAGGGTTAGATCTAGGGCTAGGGCTTGGGTGAGAGTTAGATTTAGTCTCAGGCCTAGGGTTTGGGTTAGTTTTAGGGATAGGGTAAGTTAGGGCTAGGACTAAGGCTAGGGTTAGTGTTCAGCTTAGGCCTAGTGTTAGGGCTAGGTTTATAGTTAATTTTAGAGTAAGGTATGGTGTTATAGCTAGGTTTAGAGGTAGGGTGAGGGTCAGAATTAGGGTTAGGGATAAAGTTAGGGTTAAGGTTATGTTTAAGGCTAAGTATAGGGCTAGGATGAGGGCTAGGGTTTGTTTTAGGGTTAGGTATAGAATGAGGGCTAGGGCTAATGTCAGGTCTAGTGTTACAGTTTGGGTTAGAATTAGGGTTAGGTTTGTGTCTAGGTCTAGTGTAAGTGTTAGGCTTCGGGTATGGGTCAGGTTTAGAACTAGGTGTATTTTTAGGATCACGATCATGGTTAGGGTTTGTTGTAGGTTAACTTTTAGGGATAGGGCTCAAATGAACATTAAGTTTAGGGTTAGGTTTAGGGTAATTGATTGGGTTAGGTTTAAATTTCTGGGTAGGTTTAGGGCAATGGAGAGCTTTAGGGTTAGCAAAAGGATTAGGGTTATGCCTAGGGTTAGCATTAGGATTATGGTTATCATAAGGCTAATATATTGGGTTAGAGCTATGGTTATGGCTAGGGTCAGGTTAGGATTAGGGCTAGAGTTAGGTTAGGTTTTGGGTTAAGGCTATTATCCCTAGCTTAGGGTAGGGCTACGTTTAGATTTAGGGTAAAGGTTAGGTTTTGAGCTAGGGTTAGGTCTAGGATGACGGTTAGGTTTAGTGTTATGTTCAGGGTTAGGTATAGGGTTAGGGCTAGGTTTTTCTTTAGGTTTAGGATTAGGTTTAGGATAATAGATGAGGTTAGATGTAAGGTTAGTTTTATGGTTAAGGTTAGGTTTATGTTTAAGTTTAGTTTTAGGGCTAGGTTTACTGTTGGTTGTACGGTAAGAGTTAGGGTTTGAGTTAGGGTTAAGGCTATGGGAAGATTTAGGTTTTGGTCTAGGGTTAGGTTTAGGTTTGGGTTAGAGTTTTGGTTAGGGTTAGGGATAGGGTTATCATTAGGGTTAGAGTTAGAGTTGGGGTAATGGCTAGGGTTAGAGCTAGTTTTAGGTCTAGTGTTAAGGTTAGGATCAGGGCTACTGTTAGGATTATGGTTGGGGATAGTGCTAGGGTTATGTTTAGGTTAAGGGTTAGGCTTTGAGCTAGGGTTAGGACTAAGGTGAGGATTAGGGTTAGGGTTAGTACTAGGGTTAGGATTAGGGTGATGGTTATGCTTAGTGTAAGTTTTGGCCTCGATTAGGGTTACGTTTATTTAAGTTTTTTTGTAAGGTTTAGGTCAAGGGTTAGTGCTATGTGTAATGTAAGATGTAGGGTTCTGATTAGAGCTAATTCTAGGGTTAGGGTTATGGCTAGGTCTAGTGTTAGGTTTAGGTTTTATTAGAGCTGGTTTAATGTTAGTGTCAGGGCCAGTGTTCAGGCTAAAGTTAGGGTTAGGGTGAAAGCCAGAATAGGACCAGGTTTAGTCTATTGGTATGGTTAGTGTTTGGTTTATGTTAACGCTTATTGTTAGGGCTAGCACTAAGTTTTGGTTTAGGTCAAGTGCTAGAGTTATAGCTATATTTAGGATTAGGTTTAGGTATAGGGCTAGTGTTAGGGTTAGTTTTAGTCATAAGTTTACTGTAAGGCTAGTTTCAGGTTTCAGTTTTCGTTTGGGGTCAGGTTTAGACCTATTATTAATGTTAGGGTCAGAATAAGGGTGAACGTTAGGGTGAGGTTTTGGTTTAGGGTTAGATCTAGAATGAGGACTAGTGTTAGGACTAGTAATAGGGTTATTGTTTTGGTTTGGCTAAGGAGTAGGATTAGGAATAGAGTTAGCATTATGAATAGAGTTTGGCTTAGGGTAATGGATAGAATTTGAGCTAGGGTTAGATCTAGGATTAGGGTTAGGTTTAGGGCTAGTTTTAGGGTTAAGGTTAGGGTTAAATCTAGTGTTAGGGCTCAGATTAAGGCTATTTTTTGTTAGAGTTAGGGCTAGGGTTTGGCTAAGGCCAATGTAAGAACTAGGGTTAAGATTAGGGTTAGTTTTAGGGTTAGGGTTTTGGCTAGATCTAGTGTTAGCATAAGTTTTAGGGTTAGGATGAAATTTATAGCTGGGTTTGTGTTTGAATATGAGTCAGGGCCAGGGTTCATTTTAGGCCTAAGACTCTAATTAGAGCTCAGGTTATGGCTATTTATTGGTTAGGGTTTTGTTTAGGTTAAGTTTTAGGGTTAGAGCAATGGCTTGGTTTTATTTTAGGGCTACAGCTTGGATTAGGGCTAGTTATTGGATTACCAATAGTGTTAGAGATATTCGTAGAATGAGGTTTAGGCTTAAGTTTAGGGTTAGATTTAGAGTTATGTTTAGATCTAGGGTTAGGGCTATGGCTAGGGTTAAGGCTCGGGTTAGGACAATTGTGAGGGTTATGGTAACTAATAGGGTTATAAATAGTAATTTGGCTAGGTTGTGAGTTAGAGTTAGTCTTAGGGCTATGGTTAGGGTTAGGGTTAAGCTAAGGGTTCAAATAGGGCTAGGATTACCACCATAAAAATTGTTAGAGTTAGGCCTATGTCTAGGGCTAGGTTTAGGGTTAGTTTTAGGGGAAGGGATGGGGTTATATAGCTAGGATTAGTTCTAGGTCAAGGGTTATATTTATGGATAGGGCTAGGGTGAGGGTGAGGGTTAGGACTAAGTCTAGGTTTTGGGCTCAGATGAAGGCTAGGGTCTGTGTTAGAGTTAGGGCTAGGATTAGGGCTAGGGCTAATGTCAGGTCTAGGAATATGGTTAGGGATATTTTTAAGGATAGGTTAATGGCTAAGTCTAGTGTAAGGGTTAGGTTTAGGGTAGGGGTTATATATAGAGCTAGATTATTATTAGGGTCAGAGTCTGAGTTAGGGTTTGGTTTGGGTTAAGGTTTAAGGTTAGGGCTCAAATTACCATTAAGGTTAGGTTTAGGGTTGGAGAATGGGTAGAGTTGTGTTTACATTTCAGGTTAGGTTTAGAGTAATTTATAGGGTTAGTGTTAGGGATAGGGTTAGGATTAGGCCTAGGGTTAGCATTTTGTTTAGGGTTATCTTTAGAGTAATAGATAGGTTTAGTGGTAGTGTTAGGATTAGGTTTAGGTAAGAATCAGGGCTAGGGTTTGGGTTACTCCTAGGGTTAGTGTTAGGGTTAGGTTTAGGGTAAGTGTTAGGGTTTGAGCTAGGGTTAGGGATAGGGCAATGGTTAGGATTAGAATCATGGATAGGTTAAGGTTAGGGATAGGGTTAGAGTTAGGGCTAGGGTTATCATTAGGTTTAGGGTTATGTTTAAGGTTATGGATAAAGATAGAGCTAGGATTTAGGCTATGGTTACAGTTAGGATTAGGGATTGGGTGAGGGTTATGGTTAGAACTTGGGTGATGTTTAGGATAAGGGTTAGATTTTGAGCTAGGCTTAGTGCTAGGGCAAGCATTAGGTTTAGGGTTTGGGCTAGGATAAGGGTCTAGATTTAGGGCTTGTATTAGGGCTAGGTTTTGTGTGAGGTTTATGGCTAGTGTTAGGGCTATGTGTAATGTAAGAGATACGGTTATGGTTATGGCTAGATTTTTTTGGTTAGGGTTATAGACATGTCTAGTATTAGGTTCCAGTTCTGGGTTAGGATAAGTTTTAGAGATAGGGTTTGTGTTAGGGTAAGCATCAGTGTTCGGGTTAGCTTTGGGTTTATTGTTAGGGCCAGAATTAGTACTATGGTTAGGTCTAGGCATAGGGTTAGACTTTGTGTTAGGTTAATGGTTATTTTAGGGCTACGGGTAGGTTTTTGTTTAGGACTAGGGCTAGAGTTATGGCTATGTTTAGGACCAAGTTTAGGTCTAGTGCTAGTGTTATGATTAAGTTTAGGTATAGATTTACTGATAGGGCTAGTGTTAGGGTTCAGTTTAGTGTTAAGTTCAGGCTTTGACCTAGTGTCAGTGTTATGGTCAGAATAAGGGTATAGGTTAGGCTTACTCTTCTGGTTAGGGTTAAAGATTAAATGAGAGCCAGGGTTAGGATTAGTAACAGAGTTAGGGTTTTGGGTAAGTTAACGATTAGGGTTAGATCTAGGTTAGCATAAGGGTGAAAGTTTGGCTTAGGGTAAGGCATAATTTTAGAGCTAGGGTTTGGGTTAGTGTTAAGGTTAGGATTAGGGTTAGGGTTAGATTGAAATCTAAGGTTGATGCTCAGATTAAGGCTAGGTTTTGTGTTAGGTTTAGGGATATGGCTAATTTAAGAACTAGCTTTATGTTTAGAAATAGTTTTAGGGTGAGGATTAGGGCTTGGTCTAGTGTTTGAGTTAAGTTTAGGGTTAGGGTGATGTTTAGAAGAAGTTTTAGGGTCAGAGTCAGGTTCAGAATTAGTTGTAGGGATAGGTTTAGGACCAGGTGTAGTGTTAGGATTGGATTTAGGTTATGGGTTAGTATTAGAGCTATAGCTCAGTTTTGTTTGTGGGCTATGGCTAGTTTAAATTAGAATTAGGGTTAGGTCTAGTGTTAGGGTGAGGTTTAGGTTTAGAGTTAGGGTTAGGTTTAGAGTTAGGTTTAGTTCTATGTTTAGGACTAGAGCTATTATTAGGACTATGATTAGGGCTAGTGTTAGAGTTAGGCAATAGATAATGATGGTACTAGAAATAGGTCTAATGCTAGAGTTGTGGTTAATCTTAGGTATAGGGTTAGAGTTAGGGCTACAGTTAGCAATAAACTAGGGCTAGGATTAGAGCTATGCTTAGTGTTATGATTAGGATGAGGGTTATTTTTAGTGACATTGTTACGGTTAGGATTAGGGTTAGGGTTAGGGGAAGGTATGTGGTTATACCTAGGTTCAGAACTAGGGCAAGGGTTAAAATTAGGGTTTTGGCTAGGGAAAGGGTTCAGGTTAGGATTAAGGCTAGTTTTAGGACTAGGATGAGGGCTCAGGTTTGTGTTAGGTTTAAGGCAAGAATTGGGTAGAGTGCTATTGTGAGGTCTAGTGTTATGGTTAGGTACAGTTAGGGTTAGTTTTATTGCTAGATCTAGTTTAAGGGTTATGTTTAGGGTAAGGGACAGGTTTAGAGCTAGGTGTCTTATTAGATTCAGTGTCTTGTTCAGAGTTTGGGTTAGGTTTTGGTTTAGTTTTAGGGCTCGAATTAGAATTAGGGTTAGGGTTATGGTTAGGTTTAGCGTAATTTATAGCGTTAGGTTTAGTGTTTATTTTAGGTTTAGGTAATGGATAGGGTTAGTGTTAGTGATAACTTTAGTGTTAGGCCTAAATAAATAGGGTTAGATTTAGGTTTAGGACTAGGTTTAGTGTTAGGTTTAGTGTAACTCTAAGGTTTTGAGCTAGGATTAGGACTATGGCAAGTTTTAGGATTACGGTTAGGTCTAGGGTCAGGTTTACATTTAGGATTAGTGTAGGTTTAGGGTTAGGGCTAGGGTTAAGTTTACATTTAGGGTTAGAGAAGGTTTAGGTTTAGGGCTAGTGTTATCATGACGTTTATAGTTAGGGTTAGGGTAATGGGTGGTGTTAGAGCTATTTTTAGAGCTATGTTTGGTTTAGGCTTATGTTAAGGGTAAAGGATAGATTTAGGTCTAGGGTTGTGGTTAGTATTAGGGCTAGAGTTAGGGTTAGGGTTAGGCCTAGGGTTAGTGTTAGTGTTAGGTTTAGGGTAAGTCTTAGGGATTGAGCTATGTTTATGTCTAGGGCAACAGTTAGTTTTAGTGTCAGGTTTAGGTTTAGGATTAGGGTTAAGTTTAAGGCTAGGGTTAGCATTAGGTTTGGGGTTATGTTTAGGGTAATGGATAGGGTTAGAGCTAGAGTTAGGGCTAGGATTATTGTTAGGGTTAAGTCTAGGTTTAGGTTTAGGGTTAGGGCAAGATTTAGGGTTAGGGTTATGTTTAGGATAATGGATAGGTCTAGGTTTAGAGTTATGGTTACAACAAGATATATGGCTCAGTTTAGGGCTAGGTTTTGTTTTAGTTTAGGGCTAGAATTAGGGCTATGGCAAATTTAAGAACTAGAGTCATGATTAGGGCTACTTTTAGGGCTATAGTTAGGGATAGTTCTAGTTTTAGGTTTAGGTATACTTTTAGGGTGATTTTAGAACTAGGTGTGTGTAAGGTCAGAGTTAGGCTCAAGGTTAGTTTTAGGGTTAGGTTCAGACTGGAATTAGGGCTAAGTTTAGGGCTATGTGAAGGGTTAGGTTTGGGTTTAGGTTAAGGGTTAGTGTTAGGGCTATGGCTCGGTTTTGTTTTAGGGCTCGTTTTAGGATTAGTGTTAGTGTTAGGGCTAGTGTTAGTGTGAGGTTTAGGCTTATGGTTACGGTTGGACTTAGAGTTATGGTTAGTTCTAGGGTTAGGGTTAGGACTAGTGTTAGGGCTAAGGTTCAGCAAGTGTTAGGGTTTTGGTAAGGGATAGAGTTAGATCTACGAATAGGGCTAGGTTGAGAGTTAGAGTTAGTCTTAGTGGTAGTGGTAGCGTTAGGGCTAAATTAGGGCTAGGATGAGGTCTAGGATAATTGTAAGTGATAAGTCTAGGGTTAGAGTTAGAGTTAGATTTTTTGGGAAGGGTTGGGGTTATAGCAAAGTTAAGAACTAGGGCAAGGGATAAATTTAGGGATAGGGCTAGAGTTAGGGTTCATGTTAGGATCAAGGCTAGGTATAGGGCTAGGATGAGGGCTAGCATTTGTGTTAGGGTTATGGCAAGAATCAGGGCTAGGGCTAATATAAATTCTAGGGTTATGGTTAGAGATAGTTTTGGGGTTATATTTATGGCTAGGTCTATTGTCACAGTTAGGTTTAGGGTGAGGTTCAAGTTGAGAGGTAGGGGTATTTTAATAATCAGAGTCAGGTTTTGGTTTTGTGTTAGGTTGAGTTTTAGGGTTATGGCTCAAATTAGCATTAGGTTGGAGTTAGGGTTAGGGTAATGGATAGGTTAGGTTCAGGCTTCAGGTTAGGTTTAGGACTCAGGTTAGATTTAGGATAATGGATAGGGTTAGGGTTAGGCCTAGGGTTAGCATTATGTTTATGGTTATCATTAGGGTAACAGATAGGGTTAGAGCTAGGATTAGAGCTAGAGTTATGTTTGGGATTGGGCTAGAGTTAGGGTTAGGATTAGGGTTAAGGCTAGGGTTAGGTTTAGGGTATGGGTTAGGGTTTGAGCTAAGGTTAGTGATAAGGATAGGGTTAGGTTTAAGATTAGGTCTAGGGTTAGGATAAAGTTTAACATTAGTGTTAAGCTTTAGGAGTAGAGTTAGTGTTAAATTTAGCATAATTTTTAGAGTTTGAGTTAGGGTTAGGTCTATGGCAAGGGTTATGTTTATGGTTAGGTCTAGGGTTAGGTTTACAGTTACGGTTAGAGTAGGTTTAGGGTTAGGACAAAGGTTAAATCTAGATTTAAGTTTCAGATTAGGGCTAGGGTTAGGGTTAGGCTTATAATTTTCTTACAGTTGGATTAAGGGTAAGGGTCAGGGATTGAGTAAGTGTTAAGGCTATGTTGATGCTTCAGGTTAGAATCATGGTTAGGGATAGAGTTAGCGTTAGGTTTAGGGATAGGTTTAGCATTAGGTTTAGGGTTATGGTCAGGGTAATGCATAGAGTTAGAGCTAGGGTTTGGGCTATGGTTATGGTTAGGACTAGGGCTAGGATTAAGGTTAGGTTTTGGTCTAGGGTTATTTTTAGTGTAAGGGATAGGGTTTGAGCTAGTGTTAGTGAGAGGGCTAGGTCGAAGATTAGGTTCAGCCTTAGGTCTAGGGACAGGATTATAGTAGGTTTAGGGATAGGGTTATCATTAGGTTTATGACAAGGGTTAAGGTAATGGATATATTTAGATGTACATTTAGGTTTAGGTTTATGGTTAGATTTAGTTTTAGGGTTAATTTTAAGGCTACAGTTATGTTTAAGTTTATGGTATGAGTTAGGTTTTGAGCTAGGGTTAGGGCTATGGCGAGTGTTAGTTTTAGGGTTAGGTCTACTTTTAATTTTCTGATTAGGGTTAGGGTTACGGTTAGGTTTAAGGCTATGGTTATCAATACAGTTAGGTGTAGGGTTAGGTAAGGTGTAGGTTTAGAGATAGGTTTAGGGATAGGGTTAATTCAGGTTTAGGGCTAGGGTTAGGGTTTAGAGTAAGGTGTAGGTCTAAGTTTATATTTGTGGTAAGGGTTAGGCTTTGAGTAAGTTTTAAGACTAGGTTTAGGGTTAGGATTAGGGCTAGTGATTTGGGTGGGTTAATGCTTAGGGCTAGATTTAGGCCTAGAATTGGCTCTAGGTTTTGTGTTAGGTTAAGACCTAGAGTTAGGGCTATAGGTAATGTAAGAGCTAGGATTAGGATTAGGGCTTGTTTTAGGTTTAGGGTTATGTCTAAGTCTAGTGTTAGGTATAGGTTTTTGGTTAGGGTCAGGTTTAGAGATAGGTTTAGTGTTAAAGACAGGGTCAGTATTCAGGTTAGAGTTAGAGTTAATGTTAAAGCCAGATTTAGCAGTAGGTTTATGTCTAGGGGTAGGTTTAGTCTTTGCGTTAATTAAGGGTTATTGTTAGGGATAAGTCTAGGTTTTTGCTTAGGTCTCGAGGTAGAGTTAAGTCTAGATTTAGGATTAGGTTTAAGTGTAGGGCTAGTGATAGGGTCTTATTTAGGTATAAGTTTACTGGTAGGACTAGTATTACGGTTTGGTCTAGCGTTAGGGTCAGGTTGAGACCTAGGTTAGTGTTATGGTCATAATAATGGTCAAGGTTAGGGTTAAGGTTTGGGATAGGGTTAGAGCTAGAATGAGGCCTATGGTTAGGACTATTAATATGGTTTATTTGGCTGAGGGTTAGGGATAGGTCCAGGGTTACCATTAGGGTTAGGGTTTTGCTTTGGGTTAGGGATAGGGTTAGAGCTAATTTTAGGGATAGGGTTAGGGGTATGGTTAGGGTTATAGCTAGGTGTAGGGCTCTGATTAGGGCTAGTTTTTGTGTTAGTGTTAGGGCTAGGGTTAGGGCTACAGATAATGTAAGAAACAGGGTTATAATTAGGGTTAGCTTTCGGGTTAGGTTTAGGGGTATTTCTAGTGTTAGTGTTAGATTTAAGGTTACGGTGATATTTAGAGCTAGAGTTATTTTTAGTATAGAAGTCAGGGTCAGGGTTAGTTTTAGGGTTTGAGTTAGGACTCAAATTAGGGCTAGGTTTACTGTTAGGGTTCTGTTTAAGGTTAGCGTCATGTTTAGAGCTAGGGTAAGTATTAGGATATGAGTAAGTATCAGTGTTAGTTTTAAGGTTAGGGTTAGGACTCAAGTAGGGCTAGGATTAGTTTTTGTAATAGTTTAGGGTTTGGTTTAAGTTAAGGTTTAGTTTTAGGTCTATTGCTCTCTTTTGTTTTAGTCCTAGGGTTTAGTTAGGGCTAGTTTTACAATTAGTATTAGGGTTAGGGCTAGTGTTAGTTTTAGGCTTAGACTTAGAGTTAGGGTTATATTTATAGTTAGATTAGATCTATGATTAGGCTAGGATAAAGGATAGGAAAAGCGTTAGGGCCAGGGTTAGAGTTATGGTAAGGGATAGGTTTAGAACTAGGAATAGGGCTAGCATGAGAGAAAGAGTTAGTGATAGGGCTAAAATTAGAGTTAGGGTTTGGGATAGGGTTAAACTAGGGCTAGAATTAAGACTAGGGTTAGTGTTCAGCTTAGGCCTAGTGATAGGGTTAGGGCTAGGATTATGTTTAGCATAAAGAATGGCGTTAAGGCTAAATTTAGATGTAGGGTGAGGGATAGAGTTAGGGTTAGCACTAGGGTTTGGGTTAGAGTTATGATTAAGTCTAGGTGTAGGTCTAGGATGAGGGCTAGAGTTTGTATTAGATTCAGGGCTAGGATTAGTGCTAGGGCTAATATTATTTCTAGGGTTATGGTTAAACATAGTTTTAGGGTTAGGCTTATGGCTATGTCTGGTGTAAGGGTTAAGTTTACGGTAAGGGTCAGGTTTAGAGCTTGGGAATTATTAAGATTAGGATTTGGCTTAGGTAAGAATTTAGGTTTATGGCTCAAATTAGCATCAGGGTTAGTGTTAGGGGTATAGTTAGGGTTTGCTTTAAGGTTCAGTTTGGTTTAGGTTAATTAATGCAGTTACCCTTAGTGATAGGGCTAGGGTTAGGCTTAGGGTTAGCATTACGGTAAGGTTTATGGTTAGGGTAATTAATAGGGTTAGAGCTTAGGTTAGAACTAGTGTTATGGTTAGGAATAGGTCTTGAGTTAGGGTTAGAGTTAGTGTTAGAACTAGGGTTAGGGTTAGGTTTAGGGTTATGTTTAGCATAAAGGTTAGGTTTTGAGCTAGGGTTAGGGCAAGGTTTAGAGTTAGGTGTAGGGATAGAATTACTGTAGGTTTAGGGTTAGGGTTAGAGTTAGGGCTAGGGTTATCATTAACGTTAGGTTTAGGGTTAAGGTTACAGATAGGTTTAGGTTAGGTTTAGATTTGGTTTAGAGTTAGAATTAGTGATAGGGTTAGGATTAGAGCTATGGTTATGTTTAGGTTTATTGTTAGGTTTATGGTTTGATCTAGATTTAGGGCTATGCTGATTTTAATTTTAGGCCTATGTCCATAGTTAGTTTTCCAGTTACGGTTAGAGTTAACGTTAGGTTTCAGGCTAGGATTATCAATAAGTTTAGGTTTAGGGTTAATTTTTTGGGTAGGTTTAGAGCTTGGTTTCGGGCTAGGTTATGTTTAGGATTTGGGCTTCGTTTAGGGTGAGAGTTAGGAATAGGTCTAGGTTTATGTTTCGGGTAAAGTTTTGGCTTTGAGCTATCTTAGGACTAAGGGGAGGGCTAGGGTTAGGTATAGGGGTAGTGTTAGGGTTAGGGTTATGCTTAGGGCTAGGTTTAGGCCTAAAATTAGCTCTATGTTTAGAGTTAGGTTCAGGACAAAATTTAGGGCTATGGGAAATGTAAGATCTAGGGTTATGATTAGTGCTTGTTTTAGGGTTAGGGTTATGGCTTTGTCTAGAATTGGGTTTAGGTTTTGTTTACTCTCAGGTTTAGAGTTAGGTTTAGTGTTAAAGCAAGGATTAGTGTTTGGGTTATAGTTAAAGTTAGGGTTAAAGCCAAAATTAGGACTAGGTTTAGGTCTAGGGGTAGAGTTAGTGTTTGGGTTAGGTAAAGGTTTTTCTAGGGCTATTGCTAAGATTTTGTTTAAGTCTAGAGCTAGAGTTGAGGCTAGATTAAAGATTAGGTTTAGGTCTAGAGCTAGTGGTAGGGTTAGGTTTAGTTATAAGGTTACAAGTAGGTCTAATGTTATGGTTTGGTTTAGGGTTAGGGTCAGGTTAAGACCTAGGGTTTATGTTATGGTCAGATTAAGGATCAGGGTTTGGGTTAGGGTTTGAGATAGCATTAGAGCCAGAATGAGATGTAGTGTTAGTACTATTAATAGGGCTAGAATTTGGTTAGCCTAAGGATTAGGGATAGGTCTAAGGTTACAATTAGAGTTAAGATTTTGCTCAGGGTAAGGCATATGGTTACGGCTAGGGTTAGGTTTATGGTTAGGGTTAAAGATAGGTTTAGGGCTCAGATTAGGGCTAGATTTGTGTGTGGTTTAAGGCTAGGGTTAGAACAATGGCTAATATAAGAACTATGGTTACAATTAGGGTTAGGGTTAGAGGTAGGTCAAGTGTTAGGGTTAGGTTTAAGATTAGGGTGATATTTATACCTAGGGTTAGTGTTAGGATATCAGTCAGGTCAGAGTTACTTTTAGGGTTAGATTAGGACTCGAATTATGGCTAGGTTTACTGTTAGGTTTCAGTTTTAATTTAGGGCGGTGTTTAGAGCTAGGATGAGTGTTAGGATATAAGTCAGGTTCAGAGATATTTTTAAGGTTATGGTTAGGACTCGAATTAGGGCTATGGTTAGATCTAGGTGTACTGCTAGTGTTTGGTTAAGTTGAGGTTAGTGTTAGGCCTTTTGCTCGTTTTTGTTTTAGTGCTATGGTTAGGACTAGGTCTAGTTTTATTATTAGCTTTAGGATTAGAGCTAGGGTTATGGTTAGGTTTAGGATTAAGGCTAGATTTAAGGCTAGGATTAGGACTAGGATTTGTGTTAAGTTTAGGACAAGAATTAGGGCTATGACTAATGTCAGGTCTAGGTTTATAGTTAGTGATATTTTTATGGTTAAGTTTATGGCTAGGTCAAATTAAAATGTTACATTTAGGGAAAGGGTCAGATTAAGAGCTGGGGTATTATTAGGGTCTGAGCCAGGCTTTGGGTTTGGGTTAGGTTAAGGTTTGGGGTTAAGGCTCAAATAAGCATTAAGGTTAGAATTAGGGTTAGGGTAATGGATAGTGTTAGGTTTAGGGTTCAGGTTAGGTCTAAGGTAATGGATATGGTTAGGGTGTGTGATAGGTTTAGGGTTAGACCTAGGGTTAAAATTAGGATTATGGTTATAGTTAGGGTAATTTATAAGGTTAGACCTAGGGTTAGGGCTAGGATAATGGTTAGGAATAGAGCTAGAGTTAGGGTTAGAGTCAGGGTTAGGACAAGGGTTACACTTAGGATTAGATTTAGGGTACTCTTTAGGGTTTGAGCTAGGATTTTTGCTATGGCTAATGTTAATTTAGGGTTTGCTCTAGGGTTATAATCATGGTTAGTGTTACGGATAGGGCTAGGGATATCATTAAAGTTAGGGTAATAAGGTTAGATATCAGGTTTTAGGTTGAGGTTAGCATTAGGTTTAGGTTTAGGAGTAGGGTTAGGGTATGATCTAGCTTAGATTTAGGGTTAGGGTTAGTTTCACTGTTAGTTCTAGGGTTAGGATTATGTTTAGGGTTAGGGTAGGTTTAGCTTGAGAGGTCTAGTGATATCATTAGGGTTAAGTTTAGGGTTAGGGTATTCAGTAGGGTTAGAACTAGGTTTAGGGCTAAGGTTAAGGTTAGGATCAGGGCTGGGGTTAGGGCTAGGATTAGGCCTTGGGTTAGGGTTAGGGTTAGGATAAGTGTAAGGGTTAGGGATTTATCTAGGTTTAGGGCTAGGACGAGGGTTAGGGTTATAGTCTTGGCTAGAGTAAGGTTAGGGTTAGGTTTAGGGCTAGGGTTAACATTAGTTTTAGGGTTATGGTTAGTGTAATGGATAGAGTTAGATATGGTTTGGGCTATGTGTTAGGTCAGTGGCAGTGAGTTGGTGGCGTAGAGTTAGGGTGAGATTTAGGGTTTGGGCTAGGGTTATATTTAGGGTAAGATTTAGGGTTTGAGCTAGGGTTAGGGCTAGAACTAGGGTTAGGTTTAAGGTTAAGGCTAGGTTTAGGGTTAGCGTTATGCTTAGGGTTCAGTTTAGGGCTGTAATTATGGCTAGGTTTTGTGTGAGGTTTAGGGCTAGTGTTAGGTATATGGGTAATGTAAGAGCTAGAGTTAGGGTTATGGCTAGATTTAGAGTTCATTTAGTGTTAGGGTTAGTTTGGTTAAGTGTTAGGATAAGGTTTAGAGCTAGGTTTTTTTTTTAGGTTAAGTCAGGGTTCAGGTTAGGATTATGTTTAAGGTTAGGTCCAGAATGAGGACTAGGTTTAGGTCTAGGGGTAGAGTTCGTGTTTGATTTAGGTTAAGTGTTATTGTTAGAGCTATGGCTAGGTTTATGGCTATACATAGGATTAGGTTTAGATCTAGGGCTAGTGCTTGTGTTAGATTTAGGGTTAGGGTTACTGATAGGGCTAGTGTTAGGTTTCAGATAAGGGTTAGGATCAGGTTTAAACCTAGGTTTAGTGTTAGGGTCAGAATAAGGGTCAGCATTAGGTTTAGGGTTTGGGTTAAGTGTAGAGCTAGAATGAGGGCTAAGTTTGGAACTAGTAATAGAGTTAGTGTTTGGGGTAGGCATAGAATTAGGGTTAGAACTAGGGTAGCAATAGGGTGAGGGTTTGACTAAGTGTTCAAAATAGGTTTAGAGCAAGGATTAGGACTAGCAATAGGATTAAGGTTAGGCCCAGCGTTAGGGTAAGGGTTAAAGTTAGGGTTAAGCCTTGGATTAGGGCTAGGTTTGGGGTTAGGTTTAGTGCTATGGCTAATTTAAGAACTGGCATTATGATTAGGGCTAGTTTTAGGGTTAGGTTTAGGTTGAGGTCTATTGTTAGGATTAGGTTTAGGGATAGTGTGATGTGTAGAGCTAGGGTTAGTGTTAAGGTCAGAGTCATGGTTAGTATTACTTCTAGGGTTAGAATTAGGACTCGAATTGGGCTAGGATTAGGGCTAGGTGTAGGATTAGGGTTTAGTTTAGGTTAAGATTAAGGGTCAGTGCTATGGCTCAGTTTTTCTTGAGTGCTAGGGATAGGGTTAGGGCTACTTTTCAAATTAGCATTAGGGTTAGAGCTAGTGTTAGGGTGTGGTTTAGGCTTAGGGTTAGGGTTAGATTTAGAGTAAGGGTTAGATCTAGATTTAAGGCTACAGCGAAGGTTAGGGCTAGGGTTAGGGCTAGGGTTTGAGTCATCATAAGTGATAACATTAGAACTAGGGTTAGGGATAGGGAGAGAGTTAGAGTTAGTGTTAGGGTTAGATTTAGGGTTAGAATTAGGGCTTAATTAGGGCTAGGATTAGAGCTCGGGTTAGTATTAAGGCTGAGTCTAGGTTTATGGTTAGGGTTATGGTTATGGTTACATATGATGTTATAGCTTGCTTTAGAACTAGAACACGGGTTAAAATTATGTTTAGTTCTATGTTAGGTTAGGTTTAGGATTAAGGCTAAGATTGGGGCTAGGATTAAGGCTAGACTTTGTTTTAGGGTTAGGGCTTCATTAGGGCTAGGGCTAATGTCTAGGGTTATGGTTAGAAATAGTTTTAGGTTTAAGATTATTACTGTTAGGATTAGGTTTTTGGATATGGTTAGGTATAGGGTTCAGGTTATTGTTAGGGTAATGTATAGGTTTAGGGTTAGGAATCGGTTTAGGGTCATCCTAGGGTTATCATTAGGGTTAGGATTAGGATTAGGGAAATGGATAGGGTTACAGCTCGGGTTAGGACTAGGTTTATGGTTAGGATTAAGGCTAGGGTTAGGGTTAGGTTTTGGGTCATGTCAAGATTTAGTGTTAGGGTTATGTTTAGGGTAAGGGTTAGGGCTAGAATTAGGTTTATGGTTAGGGTTAAAAGTAGTGTTAGGGCTCTGATTAGGGATAGGTTTGGGGTTAGGTTAGGACTAGGTTTACAGCTACAGCCAATGTAAGAACTAGGGTTTGAATTAGAACTAGTTTTAGGGTTAGGGTTAGGGCTAGGTCTAGGCTCAGTTTTCGGTTTAGGTTTTGAGTGATGTTTAGAGTTAGGGTTAGTGTTATGGTCAGAATCAGGGTCAGGGTTTTTTTTTTAGGGTTAGGGATAGGACTCGATTTAGAGCTAAGCTTAGGGCTAGCTATAGGCTTAGGGTTTTGTTTATGTTAAAGGTTATGATTAGAGCTATGGCTTTGTTGTTTTGTAGGGCTAGGGCTAGGGTAGGGCTAGTTTTAGGATTAGCATTATTATGGCTTGTGTTAGTGAGAGGTTTAGCTTAGGGTTAGTGTTAGGTTTAGAGTTAGGATTAGATATAGTATTAGGCCTAGAACTAGGGTTAGGGCTAATGTAAACACAAGTGATATAATTATGGTAAGGGATTGGATGAGAAATAGAAATAGGACTAAGTCGAGAGTTAGAGTTAGTCTTAGAGCTAGGGTTAGGTTAGGTTTAGGGCTAAATTAGGGCTAGGATTAGGTGTAGCATTTGTATGAGGGTTAGGCCTAGATTTAGGCTTAGATTTAGGTTTAGGGATAGGGTTAGGTTTAGGGGAAGGGATGGAGATAGAGCTAGTTTTAGTGCTAGGTCGAAGGTTAGAATTCAGTTAGGGCTAGGGTTATGGTTTGGTTTAGTAATAAGGCTAGGTTTAGGGCTAGTATGAGGGCTAATGTTTATTTTAGGGTTATGGCAAGAATTAGGGCTAGGGCTAGTGTCAGGTCTAGGCTTACGGTAGGGATATATTGAGGGTTAAATTTATAGCTAGGTCTAGTGTAAGGGTTCAGTTTAGGGTAAGGGTCAGGTTTAGAGCTAGGGGTATTATTAGGGTTAGAATTAGTTTTAAGGTTTGGTTTAGGTTAGGATTTAGGTCTAGAGCTTGAATTAGCATTAGGGTTTGGTTAGGGTAATGATAGATTTAGGTATAGGATTCATGTTAGGTTTAGGGTAATTGATAGGGTTAGAGTGAACAAGAAGTTTAGGGTTAGGCCTAGGGTTAGCCTTAGGGTTATGGTTGTGCTTAGGATAATTGATAGGATTAGGGCTAGGGTTACGTTTTGTATTAGGGCTAGAGTTGGGGTTAGGCCTAGGGTTAGGGTTAGGTTTAGGTTTAGGATATGGTTTAGAGTTTGCGCTAGGTTTAGCGCTAGGTCAAGGCTTAGGTTTATGGTTAGGTCTAGGTTATACTTAGGATTAGGGTCAAGGTAAGTGTTAAGGTTAGGCCTAGGGTTATCATTAGGTTTAGGGTATTGGACAGGGTTTGATGTCATGTTAGGTTTATGGTTAGGGTTAGGTTTTGACTTAAGTTTAGGATTAGGGATAAGCTTAGGGTTAGGTTTAGGTTAATGGTTAGGGATTGAGCAAGGGTTAGCTCTATGGCAAGGGTTTGGTTTATGATTATGTTTAGGGTTATGGTTAGGGTAAATTTAGGGTAAGAGCTAGGGTTATCATCAGGGTTAGTGTTAGGATTTGGGTAAAGGGTAGGGTTAGAGCTAGGGTTTGGTCTAGGGTAATCATTAAGTTTAGGGTTACAGTTAGGGTAATATGTAGGCTTAGAGCTAGAGTTAGGTATAGGGTTAAGGTTAGGATTAGGGCTAGGGTCAAGGTTAGGTTTAGGTTTAGGCCACAGTTTAGAGTTAGGGCTATGTTAAGTTTAAGGGTTTGTGATTTAACTAGTGTTTGGCTAGGATGAGGATTAGGGTTTGAGTCACTGTGAGGGTAGGTTTAGGGTTAGAATTAGGGTCAGGACTAGGGTTAGAGTTTGGGATTGTGACAGAGCTAGATTCAGGATTAGGGTTAGGAGTAGTAATATAGTTAGGTTTTGGTAAGGCTAAGAATTAGGTTTAGAACTAGGTTAGTTTTAGGGTATGGCTTCGGGTAAGGGATAGAGTTAGTGTGTGTTAGGGCTAGGGTTAGGGTTAGTGTTAGGGTTAAAGCTAGTGTTAGGGCTTGGATTAGGGGTAGGCTAGGTTTTGTTTTAGCTTTAGGGCTATGGCTAATGTAAGAACTAGGGTTACAATTAGAGCCGGTTTTAGGGTTAGTGTTACATCTAGGTTTAGTGTTTGGTTAGGTTTAGGGTTAGGGTTATGTTTAGGGTAATGGATAGATTAGGGTTAGCGAATGTGTTAGGGTTAGGCCAAGGGTTAGCATTAGGATTAGGCTTAAATTTAGGGTTAGGCTAATGGATAAGGTTAGAGCTAAGGTTAGGGCTAGGGTTATGGTTAGTGTTAGTGTTAGGTTTAGTATTAGGCTTAGGGTTAGTGCAAGGATTAAATTTAGGGTTACGTTTAGGGTAAGGTTTAGGAGTTGGTTTAGGTTTACAGTTAGGGCTAAAGCTAGGGTTGGGGCTTGCATTAAGGCTAGATTTTTGGTAACATTAGGGCTAGTGTTAGGGATACAGCTAATGTAAGAAGTAGGGTTATGATTAGGGCTAATTTTAGTGTTATGGTTAGGGCTAAGTCTAGTTTTATGGTTAGGTTTATGTTCAGGGTGATGTCTTGAGCTAGGATTAGTGTTAGGTTCAGAGTCAGGGTCAGGGTTAGTTTTAGGGTTGGAGATAGGACTCGAATTAAGGGTAGGCTTAGGACTAGATGTAGGGTTAGGATTTGGTTTAGGTTAAGAGTTAGGGTTAGTGCTATGGCTCTTTTTTTTAGGGCTAAGGATAAAGTTAAGGGTAGTTTTACAATTAATGTTAGTATTATTGCTAGTGATAGGGTGAGTTTAGTCTTAGGGGTATATTTAAAGTTATGGTTAATTCTAGGGTTAGCACTATAGCTAGGGTTATGTCTAAGGTTAGGTCTAGTGTTTGGGTTATGGTAAGGGATAGGGCTAGAACTGGGAATAGAGATAGGGCGATAGTTAGGGTTAGTCTTAAGGCTAGATTTAGGGTTAAGTTTAGGGATAAATTAGGGCTAGGAATAGGTCTAGGATTGGTGTTAATGTTAAGCCTAGGGTTAGGGTTATATTTAGGAGTAGGTTTAGGTTTCGGTTCATGTGAAGGGAAGGGATTATAGCTAAGTTTAGGGCTAGGGCGATGATTAGAATTAGGTTTAGGTCTAGGATTAGGTTTGTGTTTGAATTAAGGCTAGATTTGGGGTTAGGATGAGGGCTAGGGTTTGTGTTAGGGTTAGGGAAAGTTTTAGGGATAGGGATAATGTCAGTTTTAGGGTAACGGGCTAGGGATATTTATAGGTTTATGTTCATGGCTAGGTCTAATGTTATGTTAAGGTAAGGCCCAGCTTAAGAGTAGGATGTATTTTTAGCCTCAGGGTCAGTTTTCAGGTTTGTGTTAGGTTAATTTTTATGGTTAGGGATCAAATTAGCATTAGGGTTAGAATTAGGGTTAGGTTTATGGATAGGTTTAGGTTTAGGATTCAGGTTAAGATTAGAGTAATTGGTAGGGTTAGGATTAGGCCTAGAGTTAGTATTTTAGTTAGGGTTATTGTTAAGGTAATGAATAGCATTAGAGCTAAGGTTAGGGCTAGGGTTTTGGATAGGATTAGGGCTAGAGTTAAGGTTAGTGTTAGGCTAGGTCTAGGATAAGAGTTTGGGTTAGGTTTAGGGTACAGGTTAGGTTTTGAGCTAGGGTTCATGCTAGGGTGACGGTTAGGTTTAGGATTATGTCTAGGGTTAGATTTAGGGTTAAGGTTTGGGTTAGTGTTAGGGTTAGGGCTAAGGTTATCTTTACAGTTAGGTTAATGCATAGGGTTAGATGTCAGTTTATTGGTAGGGGTAGTTTTAGGTTTGGATTAGCATTAGTGTTAGGGCTAAGATTATCACTAGAGTTAGGGTAATGGATAGGGTTAGATGTCAGGTTAGGGTTAGGGGTAATTTTAGATTTGGGGGTAGTGTTAGGGTTAGGGCTAAGGTTAGTGTTAGAGTAAGGGTTAGGGTTTTTCTAGAGTTAAGGCTACGATGAGGGTTAGGTTTAGGGTTAGGTCTAGGATTAGGTTTACAATTGGGATTAGAGCTAGGGTTATCATTAGGGTTAAGGATCAGTTTAAGGAAATGGATAATTTTGGAGACAGGATTAGGGATAGTGTTATCATTATGATTAGGGATATCATTAGGATTAGGTTTAGGGATAGGGTTAGGGTTATGTTTAGGGTTCGGTTTTGTGTTTTATCTAGGGTTAGGTCTAAGGCGAGGGTTAAGAATAGCGTGAGGGTTAGGCGTAGGGTAAGGGATAAAGTTTAGTTAGTGTTAGGATTATGCTTTGTCCTAGATTTAGGCCTAGGATTAGGGCTAGGTTTTGGGTTAGGTTTAGAGCTAGTTTTAGTGCTATGGTCAGGTAAGAGTTATGTTTACAGGTATGGCTAGGTCTAGTGTTAGGTTTTGGTTTCTGTTAGGGTCAGTTTTATAGCTAGGGTTAGTGTTCCTGTCAGGGTCTGTGTTAGGATTAGTGTTAGGGTTAGGGAAAGAGCCAGAATTAGAATTGATGAGGTCTAGAGATAAGTTTAGTGTTTGGCTTAGGTTAAGGGTTACCATTAGAGCTAGGGCTAGTTTTTTGTTTAGGTCTTGGTTAAAGATATGACTAGATTTAGGATTAGGTATAATCTTTGCTAGTGTTAGGGTTAGGTTTATATATATATATATATANAGGATTAGGTTTTTGGATATGGTTAGGTATAGGGTTCAGGTTATTGTTAGGGTAATGTATAGGTTTAGGGTTAGGAATCGGTTTAGGGTCATCCTAGGGTTATCATTAGGTTTAGGGTATTGGACAGGGTTTGATGTCATGTTAGGTTTATGGTTAGGGTTAGGTTTATATATATATGGTTATGATTAGGGCTAGTGTTATGGTTTTGTTTAGGTTCAGGGTCAGAATAAGGGTCAGGGTTTGGGTTATTGTTAAAACAAGAATGAGGGCTAGGGTTAGGCCTAGTAATAGGGTTAGGGTTTGGGTTAGACTAAGGATTAGCATTAGGACTACAGTTAGCATTAGGGTTGGGGTTTGTCTAGGGTTAATATAATGTTAGAGCTAGGGTTAGAACTAGGGTTTGTGTTAGGGTTAAGGCTAGTGTTAGGGTTAGGCTTGGGGTGAAAGATATGGTTAGGTCTCAGGTTTGGGCTAGGTTTTGGTAGCATTAGGTTTAAGGTTATGGCTAATGTATGATCTAGGGTTAAGGTTAGAACTAGTTTTAGAATTAGGGTTAGGACTAGGTCTAGTGTTAGGGTAAGGTTTAGGTTTAGGGTGATGTTTAGAGGTAGGGTTAGTATTAATGTCAGAGATAGGTTAAGGGTTAGTTTTAGAGTTAAGATTGGGACTTGAATTAGGGCTAGACTTAGGGCTAGATGTAAGGTTAGGGTTTGGTTGAGGTAAAAATTTAGAGGTAGTGTTATGGCTCAGTTTTGTTTTAGGGCTAAGCCTATGGTTAGGACTAGTTTTAAGATTAGCATTAGGGTTAGGGCTAGTGTTAGCATTAAGTTTAGGTGTAGAATTTGGGTTAGATTTAGAGTTAGATTTAGATCTATGGTTAGGGCAAGTTGTAAGTTTGGGGTTTGATTATTCTAGGCTTAGGGCTAGGAATAAGGTTATGATAAGTGATAGGGTTAGAATTAGTGCTAGGGCTAGGGTGAGAGTTATAGTTAGTCTTAAAGCTAGGGTTAGCGTTAGGCTTAGGATTAGGCTAGGGTTAGTGTAGGGTTAGTCCTAGGGTTAAGGTTATAGCTAGGGTTAGTGTTAGGGTTAGGGTTTGGTTTACGTTTAGGGTAAGCGATGGGGTTTAACTAGGTTTAAGGCTAGAGAAAGGGTTAGAATTAGGGTTAGTTTATGATTAAGTCTAGGTTTTTGGCTAGAATCAGAACTAGTGTTCGTGTTAGTGTTAGGGCTAGCATTAGGGCTAGGGCTAATATCAGGTCTAGGGTTATAGTTAGGGATAGGTTTTGGGTTATGTTTATGGTTAGGTCTAGTGTAAGGGTTAGATTTAGGGTAAGGGTCAATTTACAGCTATGTGTATTATTAGGGTCAGTGTATGGCTTAAGGTTTGGTTTAAGTTAAGGTTTAGGTTTAGGGCTCTAATTAGCATTAAGATTAGAGTTTGGGTTAGGGTAATGAATAGGTTTAGGATTACGGTTCAGGTTAGTTTTAGGGTAGTGAATTTTTAATGTAGGTTTAGGAATTTCAATAGGGTTAGGGTTAAGCATAGATTTAGCATTGGGTTAGGATTATGGTTAGGGTAATGGATAGAATTAGAACTATGGTTAGGGCTAGGCTTATGGTTAGGATTAGGGATAGGGTTAGGGTAGTGGATGTAATTAAAGCTGTGGTTAGGTCTATGGTTAAGGTTAGGATTAGGGCAAGTGTAAGGTTAGGGTTTGGGATAGGGCTAGGGTGCATTTAAGGTTAAAATTTAGGCTTTGAGCAAAGTTAGGTCTAAAGCGAGGCTTAGAATCAGGGTTAGAGCTACGGTTATGTTTATGGTTACACTTAGGGCTATGTTCAGGCCTAGGATTAGGGCTAGGTTTTGTGTTAGTTTAGGCCTAGGGTTAGGGCCATGTTTAATATAAGAGCTAGGGTTTTGATTAGGGCTAAATTAGGGTTAGGGTTATGGCTAGGTCTAGTGTTAGGATTAGGTTTTCGGGTTAGGGTGAGATTTATAGCTAGAATTATGTTAGGGTCATGGCCAGTGTTAGGCTAGAGTTAGTGTTGGGGTTAGTGCCAGAATTAGGACTAGGGTTAAGTCTAGTGTTAGGGTTAGTATTTGGGTTAGGTTAAGGGATATTGTTAGGGCTAGGGCTAGGTTGATTTTTAGGTCTAGGGCTAGAGATATGGCTAGATTTATGATTATATTTAGGTCTAGGTCTAGTGTTAGGTTTAGGTTTAAGTATAGGATTACCAATTTAGTTTTAAGTATAGGATAAGTGTTCAGTTTCAGGTTAGAGTCAGTGTTTTGGCTAGGTAAAGTGTTAGGGTTAGGGTCAGGGTTAGTGTTAGCATGATTTTTAGAGCTTTGGTTAGTGTTAGGATCAGGGTAAGTATTCCGGTTATAGTTAGGGTTAGGGTTAAACCCAGAATTATCACTAGAGTTAGCTCTAGGAGTAGGGTTAGTGTTTGTGTTAGGTTAAGGTTTATCATTAGGGCTAGGGCTAGGTGATTTTTATGTCTAGGGCTAGTGATATGGCTAGATTTAGGATTAGGTTTAGGTCTAGGGAGAGTGTTAGGGTTAGGTTTAGGAATAGGTTTATTTCTAGTGCTAGTTTTAGGGTTCAGTATAGGATTAAGGTTACTTTTAGACATATGGTTACCATTAGGGTCAGAAAAAGTGTCAGGTTTGAGTTATGGTTAGAGCTAGATTGAGGGCTAGGGTTAGCACAAGTAATAGGGTTAGGGTTTGGGTTAGGCTAAGGATTAGGATTAGGCCTAGGGTTAGCATTATGGTTAGAGTTAGCTTAGGGTAAGGTATAGGATCGGAGCTAGTGTTAGGGCTATATTTAGGGTTAGTGTTAGGGCTAGTGTTAGGTTTAGGTTTAGGGTTAAAGCTATTGTTAGGTCTTGCATTAAGGCTAGGTTTTGGTTAGAGTTAGGGCTAGATTTAGAGATATGGCCAATATATGGAGTAGGGTTTTCATTTGGGCTAGTTATAGGATTAGGGTTAGGACTAGGTCTAGTCGTAAGATTAATTAGGTATAACATTAAGGTGATGTTTATAGCTAGGGTTAATGTTAGGGTCAAATTCAAGGTCGAAGTAGTTTTAAGGTTAGGATTTGGTCTCGAATTAGGGCTAGGTTCAGGACTAGGTGTAGGGTTAGGTTTTGGTTTAGGTTAAGTTTTAAAGTTAGGGCTATGTCTCAGTTTTGTTTTAGGGCTAGGGCTATGGTTAGGGCTAGTTTTAGGCTTAGCATTAGGTTTAGGGCTAGTGTTAGGTTTAGGTTTAGGTGTAGGGTTAAAGTTAGATTTCGATTTAGGATTAAATCTAGGGTTAGGTCTAGGGTTAAGGATAGGGCTACTGTTAGAACTTGGTTTATGGATAGGATTATTAGGGTTATGGTAAGGGATAGGGTTAGAACTAGGAATAGGGCTAGGGTGAGAGTGAGAGTTAGTCTTACGGCTAACCTTAGGGTTTGGTTAGGGATAGGGCATAATTAGGGCTAGTAAAGTATAGGTTTAGTTTGAGGCTTGGGTTTATGTTTAGTGTAAGCAATGGGGTAAAAGCTAGGGATAGATCAGGGGGGAAGTTTAGAATTAGGTTTAGGGCTAGGGTATCATTTGAGTTATGATTAATGCTAGTTTTAGGGCTAGGATGAGAGCTTGGGTTTTTGTTAGGGTTAGGGCTAGGATTGGTGTTATAGCGAATGTCTTATCTAGGGTTAAGGTTAGGTATAATTTTAGGGTAAGGTTTATGGCTATATTTAGTGTGTTAGGTTTAGGGGAAGGATCAGTTTTAGATCTAGGGGTATTATTACTGGTCAGGGTCAGGTTTAGGGTTTTGTTTTGGTAGGGTTTAGTGTTAGGGCTCGAATTAGCATTAGGGTTAGAGTTAGGCTTAGGGCTATTGTTAGGGTTAGGGTTAGGAATAGTATTAGGGTTAAAGCAAGGTTAGGTCTCAGATTAGGGGTAGAATTTTTGTTAGGGTTATGGCTACTGTTTGGTCAATGATTAATGTACAATCCAGGATTATGATTAAGGCTAGTTTTAGGGTTAGGTTAAGGCTAGATATAGTGTTAGGGTTAATTTAAGAATAGGGTAATTTTTAGAGCTATGATTAGTGTTAGGGTCAGTGTCAGGGTCAGGGTTAATTTTAGAGTTAGTTTCAGGGCTAGTTGTAGGGTTAGGGTTTGATTTAGGAAAAGGATTAGGATTAGGGCTATGGCTTGGTTTTGGTTTATGGTTAGGGCTAGGGAGATGACAAGTATTAGGATTAGCATTATGGGTAGGGGTAGTGTTAGGGATTGGTTTACGCTTATTGTTACAGTTATATTTAGATTTGGGTTAGATTTAGATTTAGGCTTAGATCTAGGATTAGGATTATGGCTAAGGATAGAACTGGGGCTAGGGCTAGGGCAAGAGTTAGAGTTAGTCTTATGGCTAGGTTTAGGGTTAGACAGGATTAAATAAAGGCTAGGATTAGCCCTAGGCTTAGTGTTAGGCCTAGGTTTAGGGAGAGGATTAGGGTTAGGTTTAGCGTTATGGTTAGTTTTTAGGTACAGGTTGTGGTTAAATGTAGATTTAAGGCTAGGGCGAAGAATAGAATTAGGGTTAGGGCTCGGGTTTTGGTTCAGGTTAGGATTAAGCCTAGGTTTAGGGCTAGGATTACGGCTAGGGCTAATTCCAAGTCTAGTGTTACAGTTAAAAATAGCTTTAGGGTTAGGTTTATGGCTACGTCTAGTGTAAGGGTTAGGTTTAGGTTTAGGGTCAGGTTTAGAACTAAGGGTACTGCTAGGGTCAGGGTCGAGATTAGTGTTTTGGATAGGTTAATGCTTAATATTATAGCTCAAATTAGCATTAGAGTTAGGATTAGGGTAAAGATAGTGTTAGGTTTAGGTTTCAGGATAGGTTTACAGTCATGGATAGAGTTAGTATTAGGTATACAGTTAAGTTTAAGCCCAGGTTTAGCATTAGGGTTAGGGTAATGGAAAGGGTTTGAGTTAGGGGTACAGCTAGAGTCAATATTGTGATTATTGATAGGGTTAAGATTAGGGTTAGGTTTAGGCTTTAATCTAGGGTTATGGCTAGGTTTAGAGTTAAGATTAGTGATAGGGTTAGGGTTAGGGGTAAATCTAGGAATAGTGCTTGGAATTAGGCTAGGTTTTGGTTTAAGTTAAGGCTAGGTTTAGTGTAATGGCTAATGTAAGTACCAGGTTGCTATTAGGCTAATTTTAGCATTAGGGTTAGGCCTAGGTCTATTGTTAGGTTTAGGTATATGGTTAGATTGGTGTTTAGAGCTAGAGTTAGTGTTAAGGTCAGAGTCAGGGTCAGGGTTAGTTTTAGGGTTTGTCTTAAAACTCGAATTAGGGCTAGAGTTATGGCTAAGTGTAGGTTTAGGGCTTAGTTTATATTAAGGGTTAGGGTTAGGTCTATGGCTTGGTTTTGTTTTAGGGCTAGGGTTAGTGCTAGTTTTAGGATTAGCCTTAGGGTTAAGGCTAGTGTTAGGTTTAGTTTTAGGCTAAGGTTTAGTGTTAAATTTAGAGTTATGGTTAGATATAGGGTTGCTGCTTGGGCTATGAATAGGGCTAGTGTTAGACCTATGGTTTAAGCTAGGAATAGGTTTCATGTAAATTATAGGGTTAGAACTAAGGTTAGGACTAAGGTGAGAGTTAGAATTAGTCTTTGGACTAGGGTTAGGTTTAAGGTTAGGGATAAGGCTAAATTAGATCTAATGTTAGGTCTACACTTAGTGTTAGTTTTAGGCCTAAAGTTATGTTTAGGCTTATAATTAAGGCTATGTATAGGGCTAGGATAAAGGCTAGGGTTTGTGTTAGGGTTAGTGCTTGTATCATGGCTAGGGCTAATATCAGGTCTTGGGTTATGCTTAGGGATAGTTTTAGGGTTAGTTTTATGGCTAGGTCTAGTGTAAGTGTTAGTTATATGGTAAGAGTGAGGTTTAAAGATAGGGGAACTATTAGGGTCAGTGTCAGTGTTAGGGTTTTGTTTAGGTTTGATTTTAGGCTTGAATTACCATTAGGTTTAGGGTTAGGGTAATGATTGGATTAGATCTAGGGTTCAGGGTAGGTTTAGGGTAATTGATAAGTTTTGGGATAGTGCAATGTTTAGGGTTAGGCCTAGGGTTAGCATTAAGGTAAGGGTTATGTTTAGTGTAATGATATAATTAGACTTAAGTTTAGGGCTAGGGTTATGGTTAGGATTAGGTCTTGATTTATGGTTAGGGTGAGAGTTAGAACTAGGATTAGATTAGGGTTATGTATAGTGTAAAATTTAGGTTCTGAGCTATGGTTTAGTCTATGCGGAGAGTTAGGTTCAGGATTAGGTCTAGGGATAGGATTACGGTAGATTTTGGGTTAGATTTAGGGTCAGGATTAGACCTAGGATTAGTGGTAGGGTCAGTAAAAAGGTCAGGGTTAGTGTTAGGGTTTTGGATAGGGTTAGATCTAGAATGAGGGCAAGGGTAAGGGATGTTAATAGGGTTAGTGTTTTGGTTAGCCTAAGGATAGGTCTAGGGTTATCCTTAGGTTTAGGGTTTTGCTTTGGTAAGGGATTTGTTTAGGGCTAGGATTATGGCAATGTTTATGATTATAGTTAGGGTTAAAGCTAGGTTTAGGGCTCACATTAGGCCTAGGTCTTGTGTTAGGGTTAGGGCTAGTGTTAGGGCAATAGCTAATGTAAGAACTGGGGTTACCATTAGGATTGGTTTTATTGTTAGGTATGGGTTAAGTTTTGTGTTAGGGTTAGGTTTAAGTTTAGGGTGATATTTATAGCTAGGGTTCATGTTAGGATAGGAGTCAGGGTCAGGCTTAGTTCTTGGTTACATTTACTACTTGAATTAGGGCTTGGGTTACTGTTAGGGTTCAGTTTATTGTCAGTGTGTTGTGTAGAACTACAGTGAGTGTTAGGATATGAGTCAGGGTCAGGGTTGGTTTTAAAGTTAGGGTTAGGACTTGAATTAGGGCAGGGTTAAGTCTAGTTGTAGTGTTAGGATTTGGTTTAAGTTAATTTTTAGGGTTAGGGCTCATACTCAGTCTTGTTTTAGTCCTACAGTTAGGGTTAGGGCTAGTGTTAGTGTTAGGCTTAGGCTTAGGCTTAGGGTTAAATTTGGAATTAGGGTTAGATCTAGTATTAGGGCTAGAATTAAGGATACTGCAAGGGTTATGGCTAGGTTTATGGTTATGGTAAGTGATAGGGTTAGAACTAGGTATAGGGCTAGGAAGATTTAGTCTTAGGGTTAGGGTAGGCTTAGGTTTAGAGATAGGGCTAAATTTTGGCTAGGATTTGGGCTAGGTTTAGTGTTTAGATTAAGCCTATTGTTAGGGTTAGGATTAGAGTTTAGATTTACAGTTTTCGAGTTTAGGTTTAGAGTTAGGGCAAAGTTTGGGGTAAGGGATGGCTTTATAGCTAGATTTAGAGGTAGTGTGAGAGTTAGAAATCGGGTTAGGGCTGTGGTTAGAGTTAGGGTTATGATTAAGGCTGGGTTTAGGGCTAAGATGAGGGCTAGGGATTTTTTTAGGGTTAGGTCTAGGGTTAGTGCTAGGGCTAATTTTAGGTCCAGAATTATGGTTAAATATAGTTTTAGGGTTAGGATTATGGGAATGTCTAGTGTAAAGTTTAGGTTTAGGTTCAGCATCAGGTTTAGAGCTAGGGGTATTATTAGGGTCAAGTTCTGGGTTAGGGTTAGTAACAGGTTAAGGTTTAAAGGTACGGCTTGAATTAGTATTGGGGTTAGGGTTATGGTTATGGTAATGGATAGAGTTAGAAAACAGTTTAGGGCTAGGGTTATGGTTATCATTAGGGCTAGGTTTTGGGTTAAGTTAGTGCAATGTTAGGGTTACAGCTAATGTAAGTACTAGAGTTATGATTATGGCTAATTTTAGTGTTTTAGGGCTAGGTTTACTGTTAGGTTTAAGTTTAGGGTTAGGGTGATATTTAGACCTCGGGTTCTTGTTATTGTCAGAGAAAGGGTCAGGGTTAATTTTAAGGTTTGGCTTAAAACTCGAATTAGGGCTGGGGTTAAGGTTAGGTGTAGTGTTAAGTCTTTTTTTTTAGCTTAAGGATTAGAGTTAGAGTTTTGGCTTGGTTTTGTTTTAGGGCTAAGGTTAGGGTTAGTGACATTTTTAGGATTAGTGTTAGGGTTAGGGCTAGTCTTTGATTTAGGCTTAGGCTTCAGTTTAGGGTAAATTTAGAGTTAGGTTTTTTTTTCTAAGTTTAGTGCTAGGGCTGAGGATAGGGCAAGGGTTAACACTAGGATTTGAGATAGGGTTAGGTTTATTGAAAGGGATAGGATTAGAAAGAGTGATAGGGCCAGTGTTAGAGAGTTATTCATAGGGTTAGAGTTAGGGTTAGGGATAGGGCTAAATTACGGCTATGGTTAGTGTTAGGGCTTGGGTTAGTCTAGTTTTAGAATTTGCATCAGGTTTAGGGCTAGTTTTAGGCTTAGGCATCGAGTTAGGGTTAGATTTAAAGTTAGATTTTGATATAGTGTTAAAGCTAGGGCTAAGGATAGGGCAATTTTGACAACAAAGGATAGGCTTAGAGTTAGGGTTACATTTAGGGTAATGGATGTGGTTTTTTGCTATGTTTAGGGCTGGGGCAAGGGTTAGTATTAGGGTTAGATCTTAGTTAGTGTTAGGGTTATTATTAAGGCTAGGTTTATGGATAGGATGGGGTTTAAGATTCGTGTTGGGTTTAGAGATAGTATTAGGGTAATGGATAATGTCAGGTCGAGGGTTTATTTAGGGCTAGATTTAGTGTTAGATTAATGGCTTGGTCCAGTGTAAGTATTTTGTTTAAGGTAATATTCAGGTTTGTATCTAGGTTTATTTTTAGGGTCAGTTTAAGGGTTAGGGTTTGGGTTAGGTTAGGGTTTAGGTTTAGGGTAATGACAGGGTTAGTTTTAGGGTTTAGGTTTGGTTTAGTGTAATGTATAGGGTTAGGGTTAGGGCTAGGGTTAGCTTAAGGGTTATGGTTATCGTTAGTGTAATGGATAGGTTTAGACCTAAGGTTAGGGCTAGGGTTATGTATAAGATTTGTGCTAGTTTTTGGTTGTTGTTAGGTTTAAGTTTAGGGTTAAAGCTAGGTTTAGGACTCGGATTAAGGCTAGGTTTTGGATTAGGTTAGTTCTAGGGTTAAGGCTATGGCTAATGTATGAAGTAGGGTTATGGTAAGTGCTAATTATAGGGTTAGAGTTAGGGCTAGGTCTAGTGATAGGTTGAGGTTTACGGTGATGATGATGTTTAGAGCTAGGTTTAGTGTAAGGGTCAGAGACAGGGTCAGGGTTAGTTTTTGGGTTAGGGTTAGGACTAGAATTAGGGATATGTTTAGGGCTAGGTGTAGGTTTAGCGTTTGGTTTAGGTTAAGGGTTAGGGTTATGGCTATGACTCGGTTTTGTTTTAAGGCTAGAGCTAGTGTTAGAGCTAGTTTTAGGATTAGCATTATTGTTAGGGCAAGTGTTAGATTGAGTTTTAGGCTTAGGTTTAGGGATAGATTTATTGTTAGTGTTAGATCTAGGGTTATGGCCAGGGCTATGAATAGGTCTAGGGTTACACCAAGGGTGAGGATGAGGATTAGGGTTCTAAGAAGGGCTAGAGTTAGAACTAGGATTAGGGTTAGGGTGAGAGTTAGAGTTAGTCTTTCTGCTAGAGTTAGGGTTAGGGTTAGGAATAGGGCTAAACTAGGGCTAAGATTAGGGCTAGGGTTAACATTAGGGTTAGGCCTAGGGTTTGGGTTAGGGATAAAATTAAGGCTATGTTTACGGGTAGGATAAGGGCTAGGATTTGTGTTAGGGTTAGGGCTAGAATTAAGGCTAGGGTTAATATCAGTTCTAGGTTTAAGATTAGGAATAATTTTTGGGTTAGGTTTATGGCTAGGTGTAGTGTAAGAATTAGGTAGGGTAAGAGTCAAGTTTATATCTAGGGGAATTATTAAGGTCATGGTCAGTGTTACGGTTTAGATTTGGGGTTAGTTTAGGGCTTGAATTAGCATAAGTGTTAGGGTTAGCATAATGATTGGGTTAAGTTTAGGGTTCAGTGTAGGTTTAGGGTAATTGATAGGTTTGGGGAAAGTGATAGGGTTAGGGTTAAGCCTAGGGTTAGCATTATGGTAAGGTTTACTTTTAGGGTAATGGATACAGTTATCGTTAAGGGTAGGGCTAGGGTTAGGGTTAGAGTTAGGTCTTGTGTTAGGGTTAAGGTGAGGGTTAGAACGAAGATTAGGTTTAGGGTTATGTTTAGTGTAAGAGTTAGGTTCAGAGCTATGATTAGGGCTAGGCTGAGAGTTAGGTTCAGAGTTAGGTCTAGGCATAGGATTATGGTAAAATTTGGGTTAGGGTTGGGGTTAAGGTTAGACCTAGGTTTAGTGTTAGGGTCAGAATAAGGCTCAGGGATAGGGTTAGTGTTTGGGATAGTGTTAGAGCTAAAACAAAGGCTAGGGTTAGGACTATTAATAGAGTTAGGATTTTGGATAGTCTAAGGACTAGTGATATAGGTCAAGGGTTACTCTTAGGTTTAGGGTTTTGTTAAGGTAAGGGATTGATTTAGATCTAGGGTTAGGGCTATGGTTAGGGTTAGAGTTAGAGTTAAATCTAGGTTTAGGGCTCGGTTTAGGATTTTTTTGTGTGTGTGTGTTAGGGTTAGGGCTAGGTTTAGGGCAACGGCTAATTTAAGAACTAGGGTTATGATTAGTGTTAGTTTTAGGGTTAGGGTTAGGGGTAGGTTGAGTGGTAGGGTTAGATTTAAGGTTAGGGTAATATTTATAGCTACAGCTTTTGTTAGGATAGGATTCAGGGTCATGGTTTTTTTATGGTTAGCGTTAAGACTCGAATTAGGGCCATTGGTAATGTTAGTGTTCAGTTTGAGTATAGGGTGGTGTTTAGAGCTAGGGTGAGTGTTAGGATATGAGTCAAGGTCAGGATTAGTTTTAAGGTGAGGCTTAGGACTCGAATTAGGGCTAGGTTTATGTCTATGTGTAGTGTTAGTGTTAAGTTTAAGTTACGGTTTAGGGTTAGGGCTATTGTTCAGTTTCGGTTCACTGCTCAGATTAGGGTTAGGGCTAGATTTACAATTAGCATTAGGATTAGGGCTAGTGTTAGTGTAAGGCATAAGGTTAGATTTAGAGTTAGGTTCAGGGCTGGGACCAACTTTAGGTCAAGTGCTAGGGCTAGTGTTAGGTTTACGGTAGTGTATATGGATAGAACTAGGGATAGGGCTAGGGCAAGAGTTAGAGTTAGTCTTAGAGCTAGGGTTTGGAGAGGGTTAGAGATAGAGGTAAATTAGGGCTAGGATTAGGGCTAGGTTTTGTGTTTAGTTTAGGCCTAGGGTTAGGGTTAGGTTTAAATTTAGGGTAAGGGATGACACAATAGCTAGGTTTACAGGTAGGGTGAGTATTAGAATTAGGGTTAGGTGTAGGGCTAGATTTAGGGTAATGATTACGACTAGGTTTAAGGCCAGGATGATGGCTAGTTTTTTTTAGGGTTAGGGCTAGGATTACTGCTAGAGCTAATTTCAGGTCCAGAATTATGGTTCAAGATAGTTTTAGGATTAGGTTTATGGCTACATCTAGGCTAAGGGTTAGGTTTTGGGTTATGGTCAAGTTTAGATCTAGGGGTATTATTAGTTTCAGGGTCTGGGTTAGGGTTTGGGATAGGTTAAGGTTTCAAGTTTGGGCTTGAATTAGTTTTAGGATTAGGGATAGGATAATGATAGGGTTAGGTTTAGGATTCAGGTTAGGTTTAGGGTAACAGAAGTGTTAGGATTCAGGATAGGGTTAGGTTTATGCCTAGGGTTATCATTATGTTTAGGGTTATGGTTATGGTAATGGATAGAGTTAGATTATCAGTTTAAGGTTAGAGTTGTGGTGACAATTAGGGCTTGTGTTAGGGTTAGGTTTAAATTTAGGGTTAAACCTAGGTTTAGGACTTGGATTAAGTTTACATTTTGTGTTAGTTTAGGGGTAGGGTTAAGGCTACCACTAAAGTATTAAGTAGATTTATGATTACAGATATTTATAGAGTTAGAGTTAGGTGTAGTTCTAGTGTTAAGGTTAGGTTTACCGTAATGATAATTTTTAGAACCAGGGTTAGTGTTAAGGTCAGAGTCAGGGTCAGGGTTAGTTTTCAGGTTAGGGTTAGACTATAATTAGGGATAGCGTTAGAACTAGGTGTAGGTTTAGGGTTTGGTTTAGGATAAGGGTTAAGGTTAGGGCTAGAACTCAGTTTTGTTTTAGGGCTAGGGGATGTTTAGGGCTAGTTTAAGATTAGTCTTAGGGTTAGGGCTAGTCTATGTGTGAGATTTAGGCTTAGGTTAAGGATTAGGGATAAGAGTAGAGTTATGGATACATTTAGTCTTATGTTTAGGGTTAAATTTAGAGTTAGGATTAGATCTAGGTTTTGAGATAGGGTAAAGTATAGGCCTAGGGTAGGGCTACGTTTAGGTCTAGGTGTATGGTGATGGTAAGGGATAGGGTTATAACTAGGTATAAGGCTAGTTTGAGAGTTAGAGTTAGTCTTAGTGCTATGGTTAAGGTTAGGAATAGGGATAAATTAGGGCTAGGGTTAGTGTTAGGTTTAGGTTTAGGGTTAGGTTTAGGTTTATGTTAAGGGATGGGAATATAGCTACTTTTAGGACTAGGGTGAGATTTAGGTTTAAGGTTAGGGCTAACGTTAGGGTTTGTGTTATGATTAAGGCAAGGTTCATGGATAGGATGTGGGCTAAGTTTTGTATTAGGGTTAGGGCTAGGATTAGAGCTAGGACTAATGTCAGGTCTAGGGTATGGTTAGGGATAGTTCTAGGGTTAGGTTAATGGCTAGGTCTATTTTAAAGTTTACGTTTCTTGTTAAGGTCAGGTTTAGAGCTATGGGTATTATTAGAGTGAGGGTAAATTCTAGGGTTTGGGTTAGGTTAAGGTTTAGGTTTAGGGCTCAAATTAGTCTTATGTTTAGGGATCAGGTAATGACACATTTAGGTTTAAGGTTCAGGTTAGGTGTAGGTTAATGGACAGGGTTAAGGCTAGTGCTAGTTTTAGGGTTCTGCCTAGGGTTAGCAAAAGGATTATAGTTATCTTAGGGTAATGAATAGGCTTAGAGCTTGGTTTAGGTATAGGGTTAAGCTTATTGTTAGGTTTAGGGCTAGCGTTATTGTTAGGGTTACCTTTAGTGTTAAAGCTAAGGTAGGGCTTGGATTAGGACTAGCTTTTGTGATAGGTTAAGGCTATGGCTAATGTAAGAACTAGTGTAATGATTAAGACTAAATTTTATCTAGTGCTAGGGCTAGGTGTAGTTTTAGAGTTAGTTTTAGGGTTAGGGTGAAGTTTAGAGCTAGGGTTAGTGTTAGTGTCAGGGACAATGTTCGGGTAGGGTAATGGTTAGGGTTAAAGCCAGAATTAGAACTAGGGTTAGGTCTAGAGATAGGGTTAGAGTTTGGGTTAGGTTAAGGGTTATTGTTAAGGCTACGTCGAGTTTGTCTTTAAGTCTAGATCTATAGATATGGCTAGATTTAGGATTAGGTTTTGGTTTAGGTCTAGTATTAGGGTTAGGTTTAGGTATAAGGTTACCAGTAGGGCTAGTGTTAGGTTTTGGTTTAGGGTTAGGTTTAGATTTAGACCTAAGATTAGTGTTAGGGTCAGAATAATGGTCAGGGATAGGGTTAAGTTTTGTATTTTGTTTAGACCTAGAATTAAGGCTGGTGTTAGGACTAATTATAGACTTAGTGTTTTGCTTAGGCTAAGGATTAGTGCTAGAAATATGGTTAGCATTAGGGTTGGGGTTTGGCTTAGGGTAAGGGATAGGGTTAGAGCTAGGATTAAAACCAGGTTTCGAGTTAGGTTTAGGGTTAAACTCATGTTAGGGCTTGTATTAGGGCTAGTTTTATATTAGGGTTAGGGCTAGTGTTATGGTTACGGCTATTGTAAAATCTAGGGTTACAATTAGGGTTAGTTTTAGTGTTAGGTTTAGGGCTAGTTCTAGTGTTAGGGTTAGGTTGAAGGTTAGGCTGATATTTAGAGCTAGGTTTAGTGTTTGGATATGAGTAAGGGTCATGGTTATATTTAGGGTTAGTGTTAGGTTTCAAATTAGAGATAGGTTTAGGGCTGGTGTAGGTTTAGGTTTAGGTCTAGTTTAAGGGTTAGTGTTAGAGGTATGGCTCGGTATTCTTTTAGGGCTAGGGCTAGGGTTAGGGCTAAATTTAGGATTAAAATTAGGGTTAGAGCTGGTTTCAAATTTAGGCTGAGCCGTCTGGTTAGGGTTAATTTTAGAGATAAGTTTCGATCTAGAGTTAGTACTAGCGTTAAGGTTAGTGCAAGGGTTACGACTAGGGTTAGAGCTTGGATTAGGGTTATTGTAATGGATACGGTTAGAAGTAGGGATAGGTCTTGTGTGAGAATTACAGTCAGTCTTAATTCTAGGGTTTGGGTTAAGGGTAAGAATAGGGCTAAATTAGGTCTAGGATAAAAGCTAGGTTTGGTGTTAGGGTTAGGACTAGATTTAGCATTATGGTTAGGGCTAGGACTAATTTTAGTATTAGGGTAAGGGTTAGGGATTAAGCTATGGTTAGGGCTAGGGTACGTGTTAGATTTAGTGTTAGGTTTGGGTTAGGGTTATGGTTAGGGTTAGGGTTATGGTTGCGGTTAGGGCTAGGGTTTTCATTAGGGTTAGGTTTAGTTTTAGAGTGATGTATTGGATTAGATGTAAGATTAGGTTTAGGGTTAAGTTTAGGTTATGGTTAAATTTAGGTTTAGGGATAGTTTTAGTTTTGATTTATGGTAAGGATTACAGTTAAGTTTATGGCAAGGGTTAGGTTTAGGGTTAGGTCGAGTTTTAGGTTTATGATTAGGTTTAGGGATATGGTTAGATTTAGGTCTAGGGTTATTATTAGGGTTAGGTGTAGGGTTAGGGTAATGTTAGGGTTAGAGCTAGTTTTATTACTAGGGTTAAGGTAAGGATTAGGTATAAGTTTAGATTTAGGTTTAGGAATAGGGCTAGAGGTATGTTTAGGCTTAGAGTTAGGCTTTGAGCTAAGTTTATGTGTAAAGCAAGGGTTAGGTTTAGGGTACATTTAGGATTATGGTTAAGTTTAGGGTAGGTTTAGGCCTCAGATTAGGGCTAGGTTTTGTGTTAGTTTTAGGCCCAGGGTTAAGGCTATGTGTAATGTAAAATCTATGGTTCTGATTAGAGCTAGTTTTAGCATTAGAGTTATGGCTATGTCTAGTGTTAGGTTTAAGTTTGGGGATAGGTTCAGGTTTAGAGCTGGGTTTAGTGTTAGTGTTAGGGTCAGTGTTCAGGTTAGAGTTAGATTTAAGGTGAAAGGCAGAATAAGAATTAGAGTTAGGTCTAGTTATAGGGTTAGTGTTTGCTTTTGGTTAAGGATTATGTTAGGGCTGGGGCTCAGGTTTTTTTAGGTCTAGGTCTAGAGTTATGGCAATATTTATAATTAGGATTAGGTCTAGAGCTAATGTTAGGATTAGGTTTAGGTGTAAGTTTCCTCTTAGGACTAGTTTCAGGGTTTGGTTCAGGGTTAGGGTCAGATTTAGACTGAGATATTGTGTTAGGTTAAGGATTTGAGTTAGGGTTAGAGCTAGAATGAGGGCTAGAGTTAGGACTAGTAATAGGGTTAGGGTTTGTATTAGGCCAAGGTTAGGGATAGAGTTAGGGTTAGGACTAAATTAGGGCTCAGATTAGTGCTAGGGTTAGTGTTACCATAAGGCTTATGGTTAGGGCTAGAGATATGGTTAGTGTTAGGGTTAGAGTTTGTGATAGGGTTAGGATTAGGACTGGGGCTAATGTCATGTCTGGGTTTATGGTTATGGTTTGTTTTAGGGTTAGGTTATGGCTAAGTCTAGTGTGAGGTTTAGGTTTCGGTTTAGGTTAACCGTCAGGTTTAAAGCTAGGTGTATTATTAGAGTCAGGATTCGAGTGGGGTTTGGTTTAGGTTAAGATTCAGGGTTAAGGCTTGAATTAGCATTAGGGATATGGTTAGGGTCCGGGTTAGGATAATTGATAGGATTAGGTTTAGGGTTCAGTTTAGGATTAGAGTAATGTATAGGGTTAGTGTTAGCAATAGTGTTAGCAATAGGCCTAGGGTTAGCATTTGGGTTAGGCTTATCTTTAGGGTAATGGATAGGGTTAGAGCTAAGTTTAGGGCTAGGGTTAAGTTTAGAATTAGGAATAGGGTTAGGGTCTGGGTTAGGGTAATCTTTAGGGTTAGGTTTAGCGTTCAGGTTAGCTTTAGAGAAATGAATAGTGTTAGTGTTAGTAATGGTGTTTTAGGGCTATGTCAATAGTGTTAGTGTTAGGCCTAGGGTTAGCATTTGGGTTAGACTCATCTTTAGGGTAATCAATAGGTTTAGAGCTAAGGTTAGGGCTAGAGTTAAGGTTAGAATTAGGACTTGGGTTAGGGTTAAGCCTTGGGTTCATGTCAGGTTAGGTTTGTGGTAAATATTAGCGTTTGAGCTAGGATTAGGCTAGCGTGAGTGTTAGGGTTAGAGTGAGGGCTAATGTTATGTTTAGGGTTAGGGTTAGGGATATGTTTAGATTAAGGTTACAGTTTGAGCTAGAATTAGGGTTAGAGCGAGGGTTAGGGTTAGGGTTAGGTCTATGCTTATGGTCAGCGTTACAATAAGTGCTAGGTTTAGGGCTAGGATAAGGTTAATGTTTTGTGTGAGGTTTATGGCTATCATTAGGGATATGGGTAATTTAAGAGCTAGGGATATGTTTATGGCTAGTTTTAGGTTTAGGGTTATGTATAAGTCTAGTGTTGTAGTTAGGTTTTGGGCTAGGATAAGATTTAGATATAGGATTTGTTTTAGAGTAACGGTCATTGTTCAGGACAGGTTTAGGTTTAGGGTGAGGGCCAGATTTAGGACTAGCATTGGGTCTAGATATAGAGTTAGTTTTTACGTTAGGTTAACGGTTATTGTTAGGGATAGTGCTGGGTTTTTGCTTAGGGATAAGGCTAGATTTATGACTCTATTTAGAATTAGGTTTGGTCTAGTGCTAGTGTTACTATTAGGTTTAGGAATAGGTTTACCGGTAGGGGTAGGGTTAGGGTTTGCTTTAGGGTGTCAGATTCAGACCTAGGGTTAGTGTTAAGGTCATAATTAGGGTCAGGGTTAGAGTTAGGGTTAGAGCTAGAATGAGGTTTAGCGTTAGGACTAGTAATAGAGATAGGGTTTGAGGTAGGCTAAGGATTAATGTTAGGACTAGGGTAGCATTATGGTGAGGGTTTGGCTTAGGGTAAGGGATAGGTTTAGAGGTAGAGTTAGGGTTAGGGATATGGTTAGGGTTAGGGTTAGGGTTAAACCTTGGTTTAGGGCTTGAAATAGGGCTAGAATTTGTGTTAGCATTAGGGCTACAGCTAATGAAAGAACTAGGATCCCGATTAGGTCTAGTTCTAGTGTTAGCATTAGGGCAATGTTTGGAACTAAGGTTACTGTTAGGGTCCGAGTAAAGGTCAGGGTTACTTCTAGGGCTAGGGTTAGGACTCAAATTAGGGCTATGTTCAGGGCTAGGTGTAGTGTTAGGGTTTGGTTTAGGTTAATGTTTAGGGTTAGTGTTATGGCTCAACTTTGTTTTAGGGCTAGGGTACGGTTAGGGCTAGTTTTCCAATTAGCATTTGGGTTAGGTCTAGTGTTAGAGTGAGCTTTAGGCTGAAGGTTAGAGTTAGATCCAGGTTTAGGGCTAGGGTTGGTGCTAGGGATAGGGATAGGATTTGAGTTATGGTAATGGATAGATTTAGAACTAGGGATAGGGCTAGGATGAGAGTTAGAGTTAGTCTTAGGGATAGGGATAGTGTTAGGTTTAGGGTTAGGGCTAAATTAGGGCTACATTAGAGATATAGTTAGTGGTCGGTTTAGGCCTAGGTTTAGGGCTAGGGTTAGGGTTAGCATTAGGGTTAGGGTAAGGTATGATGTTACAGCTACATTTAGGGCTAGGACAAAGTATAAAATTAGGGTTAGGGCTAGGGTTAATGTTAGGGTTAGGATTATAGATAGGCTTAGGGATAGGATTAGGGCTAGGATTTATGTTAGGGTTAGGGATAGGTTTAGGAATAGGGCTAATGTCAGGTCTAGGGTTATGGTTAGGGATAATTTTATTCTAAGGATTCTGGCAAGGTCTATTGTAACTGTTAGGTTGAAGGTTAGGGTCAGGTTAACACTTAGAGGTATTATTAGGGTCAGAGTCAGGATTAGGGTATGGGTTGGGTTAAGAATTAGGCTTAGGGCTCAAATTAGCATTAGGGTTAGTATTAGGATTAGGGTAATGGATATGGTTAAGTTTAGGCTTAAGTTTAGATTTAGAGTTATGGACAGATTTAGGGTTAGGGATAGGGTTAGGTTTAGGCCTAGGGATAGAATTTGGTTAGGGTTATTGTTAGGGTAATAGATTGGATTAGAGCTGCAGTTAGGACTAGTGTTTTGGTTAGGTTAGAGCTTTGGTTAGGGTTAGGCCTAGGGTTAGAATTTGGTTAGGGTTATGGTTAGGGTAATGGATAAGTTTAGAGCTAGTGATAGGGCTAGGATTATGGTTAGGATTAGTGCTATGGTTTGGGTTAGATTTTGGGTTAAGACAAGGTTTAGGTTTATGGTTATGTTTAGGTTAATTGTTAGGGCTAGGATTAGGGTTAAGGCTAGGGTTAAAGCTAGGGTTATGGCTCTTATTAGGTCTAGCTTTTGAGTTAGGTTAGGGCTATTTATTACTAGGGCTATTGTTAGAACTGGGGTTATGATTAGGACTAGTGTTAAGTTTAGCATTAAGTCTAAATCTAGTGTGTAGATTAGGTTTAGGTTTAGGGTGATGATGAGAGATAAGGTTAGTTTTCCATCAGAGTCAAGAACAGTGTTACTGATCAGAGTTAGGGATAGACTCGAATTAGGGCTAGGGTTAAGGCTAGGTGTAGGGTTAGGGTTTGTGTAAAGGTTAGGGTATGAATTAGGGATAGGTCTAATGTCAAGTTTAGGATTATGGTTTGGTTAGGTTTAGCTTTAGGGCTTTGTCACAGTTTTGTTTTACAGGTAGGGCTACTTTTAGGATTAGCAATAGTGTTGGCGCTAGTGGTATGGTGAGGTTTAGGCTTAGATTTATTGTTATGGTTAGATCTAGGTTTAGGGCTATGGCTAGGTTTAGGACTAAGGTTAGAGCTAGTGTTAGTTTTATTAACGGATAGAGTTAGAACTAAAAATTGGGCTAGGGTGAGAGTTAGAGTTAGTCTTAGGGCTAGGGTTAGTGTTAGGTATAGGTTAGGGATAAATTAGGGCTAAATTTAGGGCTAGGGTTAGTGTTAGGTATAGGGTTAGGGATAAATTAGGGCTAGATTTAGGGCTAGGGTTCGTGTTACGGTTAGGCCTAGGGTTAGGCTTAGGGATGGGGAAGGAATGGGTTTATTGCTAGGTTTAGGGCTAGGGCGATGTTTAGAATTAATGTTAGACCTAGGGTTAGGATTACGGCTATGTTTAGTGCTAGGATGAAGGTTTGTGTTAGGGCTAGTGTTAGGATTAGGGATAGGGTTAATGTCAGGTCTAGATTTATGGTTAGTGTTAGTTCTAGGGTTAGGTTACGACTAGATCTAGTTTAAGGGTTAGGTTTAGGTAAGGGTCAGGTTTAAAGCTAGGTGTATTATTAGGGTCAGGGTCTGGGTAGGGTTTGGTTTAGGTTAAGTTTTAGAGTTAAGATTTGAATTAGATTTAGGGTTAAGGTTACAGATAGGGTAATGGATAGATTTAGGTTTATGGTTTCAGTTAGGTTTAGAGTAATGGATAGGTTTAGTGTTAGTGATAGTGTTATTGTTAGGCCTAGGGATAGCATTTGGTTTAGGCTTATCTTTAGGGTAATGGATAGAGTTAGAGCTAAGGTTAAGGCTAGGGTTAAGGTTAGGTATAGGTTTAGGGTTCAGGTTCGGCCTAGGGTTAATATTAGGGCTAGGTTTAGGGTAATTGTAGGCATTTGAGCTAGGCTTAGGGCTAGGGTGAGGGTTAGGGTTTGAGTCATGGCTAGGGTTTGGTTTTGTTAGGGTTATCTTTAGGTTAAGGGTTAGGGTTTGAGCTAGGGTTAAGGCTAGGGTGAGAGTTAGCATTACGGTTAGCTCTAAGGTTATGGTTAGGGTTATGATTAGGGCTAGGTTTAGGTCTAGGTTTTGTTTAATGTTTAGGGTTAACCTTAGGGCTATAGGTAATTTAAGAGATAGGGATACGGTTATGGCTAATGTTAGGGTCAGGGTTATGGATGAGTCTATATTAGGGTTAAGTTTAGGTTTAGGATAAGGTTTAGAGCTAGGGTTTCTATTAGGTTAAGGGTCATAGTTGGGTTAGGATTAGTTTTATGGTTAAGGCCACAATCAGGACTAGCATTTGGTCTAGTGACATGTTTAGTCCTTACGTTAGGTTAAGGGTTATTTTTATGGCTAGTGCTAGGGTTTTTTTTAGGGATAAGGCTAGATTTATGACTCTATTTAGGATTAGGTTTTGTCTAGTGCTGGTGTTACTGTTAGGTGTAAGTATAAGTTTACCGGTAAGAGTAGTGTTATGGTTCAGTTTTGGGTTAGGGTCAGGTTTAGATCTAGGGTTAGTGTTAGGATTAGAATAAGGGTCAGGGTTAGGATTAGGGTTAAAGCTAGAATGAGCACTAGGCTTAGGACTAGTAATAGAGTAAGGGTTTGGGGTAGGATAAGGATTAAGTTTAGGACTAGAGTAGCATTAGGGAGAAGGTTTGGCTTAGGGTAAGGGATAGAGTTAGAGTTAGGGTTAGGGTTAGGGTTAGAGTCTTGGTTTGGAATAGGCTAGTATTTGTGTTAGTATTAGAGCTACGGCTAAGGACAGAACTAGTTTTCTGATTAGTGATAGGTCTTGGTTTAGCTTTAGGGCAATGTTAAAAGCTAGGGGTACTGTTAGGGTCCCAGTCATGGTCAGAGTTATTTCTATGGTTAGAGTTATTACACAAATTAGGGCAAAGTTTAGGGATAGGTGTAAGGTTAGTGTTTGGTTTAGGTTAAGGGTTAGGGTTAAGATTATGGCTCCATTTTGTTTTAGGCCTAGGGTAGGCTTAGAGCTAGTTTTCCAATTAGCATTAGGTTTAGGGCTAGTGTTAGGGTGAGGTTTGGCTTTAAGGTTAGGGTTTACAACCAGGTTTAGGTTTTGGATGATGGTTAGGGTTAGGGTTGGGGCTAGGGATAGGGCTGAGTTTTGGGTTATGGAAAGGGATAGGTTTTGAACTTTGGATAGGGCTAGTGCGAGAGTTAGAGTTAGTCTTTAGGCTAGGGATAGGATTAGGTTTAGGATTAGGTTTAAATTAAGGCTGGGATTAGTGCAAATGTTAGTGTTAGATTTTGGCCTAGAGTTAGGGCTAGGGTTAGGATTAGTGTTATGGTTAGGTTAAGGTATGATGTTATAGCTACATTTTGGGCTAGGGCATGGGATAAAATTAGGGTTAGGGCTCTGTTTAAGGTGAGGATTAGGATTAAGGCTAGGCTTAGGGCTAGGATTAAGGTTAGGATCAGGTTTACAGCTAGGGGTATTATTAGGGTCAGAGGAATTATTAGGGTATGGGTTAAGTTAAGGTTTAGGGATAGGGCTAAAATGCACAGTAGGTTTAAGGTAATGGATATGGTTAGGTTTCAGGTTCAGGTTATGTTTAGTATAATGGACAGTGTTAGGGTAAGGCATAGGGTTAGAGTTAGGCCTAGGGATAGAATTTGGTTAAAGATATGGTTCAGGTAATGGATAGAATTAGAGCTACAGTTAGAATTAGGGTTATGGTTAGGTTAGGGATATGGTTAGGGTTAGCCCTAGGGTTAGGATTTGCTTAGGGTTATGGTTAGGGTAATGGATAAAATTATATCTAGGTTGAGGAGTAGTGTTATGGTTAGGAATAGAGCTATGGGTCATTTTAGGTTTTGGGTTAGGACAAGGTTTAGGTTTAGGGTTAGTTTTAGGTTAAGTGTTAGGGCTAGGGATAGGGTTAGGCCTATGATTAAAACAAGATTTAGGGCTCCAATTAGGACTGGGTTTTGCGTTAGGTTAGGGCTACTGTAGGACTATGGCTAATGTAAGAACTAGGGTTATTATTAAAGATAGCATTATGTCTAGGTCAATATCTAGTGTTTAGATTAGATTTAGGTTTAGGGAGATGATTAGAGATAGGGTTAGTGTTAGGGTCAGAGTCAAGATCAGTGTCACTGATCAGTGTTAGGGTTAGGACTCGAATTAGGGCTAGGATTTAGGCTAGGTGTATGGTTAGCTTTTGTGTTAGGGTTAGGGTAAGAATTAGAGATAGGGCTAATGTCAGGTCTAGCGTTACCTTTAGGCTAGTGTTAGGTTAGGGCTATGGCTCAGTTTTGCTTTAGAGCTAGTGCTAGGGTTAGGGCTAGTTTTTGGATTAGTGATAGTGTTAGGGCTAGTGGTAGGATGAGGTTGAGGCTTAGATTTATTGTTATGGTTAGATCTAGGTTTAGGGCTAGGGCCTGCGTTAGGGTAAGGTTAGGACTAGTGTTAGGGTTACAGTAATGGATAGGGTTAGAAATATAAATAGGACTGGGATGCGATTAGAGTTATTCTTTGGGCTAGAGTTAGGGGTAGATTTAGGGTTAGGGCTAAATTAGGGCTAGGATTAGTGTTAGCATTAGTATTAGGGTTAGGCCTAGGGTTAGGGCTAGGGTTATGGTTAGTGTTAAGGTTAAGGTTAGGGTTAGATTTAGGGGAAGGGGGTTATAGCTTTTTATAGAGCTAGGGTTCAGGTTAGAATTTGATTTAGGCCTAGGGTTAAGGTTCGGGTAAGGATTAAGGCTAGGTTTAATGCCAGGATGGGGGTATGTGTTAGGGCTAGGGCTAAGATTAGGGCTAGGGCTAATGTCAGGTCTAGGTTCAAAGTAAGTAGTAGTTTTATGGTTGGGTTATGGCTAGATCTAGTATAAGGGGTAGTTTTAGGGTAAGGGTCAGGTTTAGAGCTAGGTGTTTTATTAGGTTCAGGTTCTGGGTATGGTTTGGTTTAGGTTAAGGTTTATGGTTAAGGCTTGTATTAGCACTAGGGTTCAGTTTAGGATTCGGGTAATAAATTGGGTTAGGTTTAGGATTCAGGTTAGGTTTAGGGTAATGGATATAGTTACTGTTAGTGATAGGGTTAGCGTTAGGCCTAGGGTAAGCATTTGGTTTAGGCTTATCTTTAGGGTAATGGATAGGGTTAGAGCTGAGGTTAAGTCAAGGTTTAAGGTTAAGTTTATGGATAGGGTTAGGGTTAGGCTTAGGGTTAGTGTCAGGGTTTGATTTAAGGGAAGTATTAACGTTTGAGCTAGGGTTAGGTCTAGGGAGAGGGTTAGGGTTAGAGTCATGGCTAGGGTTAGAATTAATGTTAGAGTTATGATTAAGGAAAAGGTTAGAGTTTGAGCTAGGTTTACGACTAGGTTGAGGGTTAGGATTCGGGTTAGGTCTAGTTTAATGGTTTGAGTTACAATCAGGGCTACGGTTTGAGTTACACTTGGGGCTATGTTTAGGGATAGGATAAGGGTTAGGTTTGTGTGATGTTTACGGCTAGCGTTAGGGCTTTGGTTTATGGCTATGGCTAGTTTTAGGGTTAGAGTTATGGACCAGTCTAGTGTTAGCGTTAGATTATGGGTTAGGATAAGGTTTAGAGCTAGGCTTTGTGTTAGGGTAAGCTTCAGTGTTTAGGTTACTGTTAGGGACAGAATTAGGGATAATTTTGGGTCTAGGCATAGGTTTAGTCTTTGTGTTAGGTTAAGGGTTATTGTTAGGGCTAGTTCAAGATTTTTATTTAGGGCTAGGGCTAGATTTATGACTATATTTAGGATTAGGTTGGGTCTAGTGCTGGTGTTACTGTTAGGTTTTTGTATAGGTTTACTTGTAGGGGAAGAGTTAGGGTCCGGTTTAACGTAGTGTCAGTATACATCTAAGGTTAGTGTTAGGGTCAGAATAAGGGTCAGGTTTTGGGTTAAGGCTACAGCAAGAATGAGGCTGAGGGTTAGGACTAGTAAAAGAGTTAAGGTTTGGGAGAGGCTAAGGATAAGTGCTAGGACTAGGGTAGCATTAGAGTGAGTGTTTGGCTTAGGGTAATGGATAGGATTAGAGGTAGAGTTAGGATTAGGGATAGGGTTAGGGATAGGGTTAGGGTTAGGATTAGGGGTACTTTTAGGATTAGGTTTAGGGTTAGAATTGTGATTTGAGTTAGAGTTAGGGTTAGGATTAAAGTTAGGGATAGCCATAGTTTTTGGGTTAGTGTTATAGTTATTTTTAGGATTAGTGTTAGGTTTAGGGTTATAGTTAGTGTTAGGTTTAGGGTTAGGATTACTTGAGTGTTAGGGTTAGGGTAAGGGTTACAGTAAGTGTTAGTGTTAGGGTTAAGTTTAGGATTAGAGACAGGGTTATGTTTAGGGATAGGGTTAGTGTTAATGTTAGGGTTAGGGTTAGTGTAAGTGTTAGTGTTAGGTTTATTATTAGGATTTGTGTTAGGGTTGGGGTTTGGGTTAGGCTTAGGGGTACAGTTAAGATTAGGGTAATGCTTAGGGTTAGGGTTAGTATTAGAGTTAGGGGTAGGGTTAGTGTTAAGGTTATGGTTAGTGTTTGTGATAGGGTTACGTTTAGGCTTAGGGTTCAGGTTAGGGTTAGGGTTAGTTTTAGAGTTAGGGTTAGGGGTGGCATTAGGGGTAGTGTTAGGGTTAATGTTAGGGTTAGTGTACGGTAAGGGTTAGGGTTTGGGTTAGAGTTAGTGTTAGTGTTAGTGTTAGGGTTAGGGTTAGGGTTATTGTTAGTGTTAGGGTTAGAGATAGTTTTTGGACTAGGTTTATGTAGGGGTTAGGGTTAGGTTAGTGTTAGGGTTATGGTTTGGTTAGGGTTTGTGTTAGGGTTTTCGTAAGGTTAAGTGTTTGTGTTAGGGTTAGGTTTAGGGTGTGGGTTAGTGTTAGGGTTAAGGTAAGGATTAGATTTAGGTTTTGTGTTAGAAATATGGTTAGAGTTAGTGTTAGGGTTATGGTTAGGATTACATTCAGGGTTTGTGTTAGTGTTAGGTGTAGTTTTATGGTTAGGGATAGGGTTAGTGTTACAGTTAGGGTTAGGTTTAGGTTTAGGATTAATCTTTGTGTGAGTGTTAGAGTTAGGTTTAGAGTTAGTGTTAGGATTAGGTTTAGAGTAAGTTTTAGGGTTATGGTTACGTTTATGGTGAGGTTTAGTGTTAGTGTTAGTGTTAGGGTTAGTGCTAGTGATAGGGTTATGTTTAGGTTTAGGGTTAGTTTTAGTGTTAGGGTTAGGGTTAGGTTTAGGGTTAGGTTTACAGTGAGGGTAAGAGTTATTTTTAGGAAAGTGTTAGAAATAGGTTTAAGATTAGGGTTAGGTTTAGTGTTAGGGATAGGGTTCGTGTTAGGGTTAGGCTTCATTGTAAGGTTAGGGTTAGTGTTAGTGTTAGGGTTAGGGTTATGGTTAGGATACATGTTAGGGTTAGGGTTAGGGTAGTGTTACTGTTTGTGTTGGGTTTAGGTTTAGTTTTAGGGTTAGTGTTAGGTTTAGGGTTAGTGTTAGGGTTAGCTTTAGGATTAGGTTTAGGTAAGGTTTAGGGTTAGGTTAGAGTTAGTTTTATGGTTTGTTTAGGGTTTGCGTTAGGGTTAGCATTATGTTAAGGGTTTGTCTTAGGGTTAAGTTAGGGTTTGTGTTAGTGTTAGGTTTACAGTTAGGATTAGGTTAAGCTTTCAGGTTAGAGTTAGGGTTAGGGTTAGTCTTGGGGTTATGGTTAGGATTAGGTGTAGGGTTTGTGTTAGAGTTAGGGTTAGGGTTTGTGTTAGGGTTAGTTGTAGATTTACGGTTAGGGTTAGGGTTAGTATTACAGTTAGGTTTAGGTTTAGGTTTAGGATTATTCTTTGGGTTAGTGATAGAATTAGGTTTAGGGTTAGTGTTAGGGTTAGGTTTAGAGTAAGTTTTAGGGTTAGGATTACGTTTATGGTGAGGTTTAGTGTTAGTGTTGGGGTTAGTGTTTTTGATCAGGTTAGGTTTAGGTTTAGGGTTAGTGTTAGGGTTACGGTTAGGTTTAGGGTTAGGTTTACTGTTAAGGTAAGGGTTAGATTTAGGAAAGTGTTACGGTTAGGGTGAAGATTAGGTTTAGGTTTACTGGTAGTGTTAGGGTTCGTGTTAGGTTTAGGCTTCGTTCTAGGGTTAGGGTTAGGATTAGGATACATATTAGGGTTAGGATTTGGGTAGTGTTATTCTTAATGTTAGGTTTAGGTTTAGGGTTAGTGTTAGGGTTAGGTTTAGGGTAGGTTTAAGTTTAGGGATAGTGTTAGGTTTAGGTTAGGTTTCGCATAAGGGTTAGGGTTAGGGTTAAGTTAGACTTAGGGTTTGGGTTTGGATTAGGGATAGTGTTAGGGTTAGGGTTAATTTTAGGTTTAGTGTTAGAGGTAGGGTTAGAATTAGGGGTAGTGTTACGGTTAGGTTTAGGGTTAGGGTTAGGTTTAGTGTAAGGTTTATGGTTAGGGTTAGTTTTAGGATTATGGTTAGGGTAAGTGTTAGTCTTAGGGTAAGGGTTAGCATTAGGATTAGGGTTAAGCTTAGAGTTCGGGTTAGGCTTAAGGTTAGGGTTAGGTTTAGGATTATAATTTGGGTTAGGGTTAGGTTAAGGGTTAGAGTTAAGATTAGAATTAGGGTTTGTGTTAGGGTTATGTTTAGGGTTAGGGTAAGTGTAGGGTTAGTTTTAGTGTTAAGTGTATTATTAGGGTTAGTTTAAGTCTTAAGGGTATTATTAGGGTTAGTGTTAGGGTCTGTGTTACGGTTAAGGTTAGGGTTAATGTTAGTTTTAGTGTTAGGGTTACTTTTAGGTTTAGTGGTAGTATTAGTGTTTGGGTTAGGGTTAGTGTTAGGGTTAGTTTTACATAAGGTTTAGGGGTTGGGTTAGATTAAGTTTAGGTTTTTCTTTTGGATTATGGTTTCTGTTCAAGTTAGAAATTGGGTTATAAATAAGGTTACGGTTAGTGTTAGGATTAGTGTTTGGGTTAGGGTTGGGGTTAGGGTTCATATTAGAAAAAGGTTTAGGGGTAGGATTACTCTTGGTTTAGTATTAGAGATAGGTTTATGGTTATTGTTAGCTTTAGGGTTAGTGTTAGTGTTAGTGTTAGGCTTAGGTTAATGTTAGGGTTACGGTTAGATTAAAAATAGGGTTAATTTGAGGAATAAGATTAGTGTTAGGGTTAGTTTTAATATTAATGTTAGGGTTAGGGTACAGTTATGGGAATGTTTGTGTTATGGATATGGATAGAGTTATTGTTAGGGTCAGGATTGGGGTTAGAGTTAAAGTTATTTTAAGTAGGGGTTAGGTTTAGGGTTAGATTTACTCTTTGAATTAGGTTTAGGTTTAAAGTTAGGGTTAGAGTTAGTCCTAGGGTTAGTTTTAACATTAGGGTTAGTGTTAATATTAGTGATAACATTAAGGTTATCATTTGTGATAGGGTTAAGATTATTTTAGGATTTTTTTTAGGGTTAGGGTTAGGGATAGATTTATGTTTAGTATAAGGGTTAGAGTGATGCTTAGGGTTAGTTTTAAGGTTATGATTAGTGTTAGTGTTAGGGTTAGGTTTAGTTTTCGGGTTAGGGTATAGTTAGGGTTAAGGTTATGGTTAGATTTACGGTTAGGGTTAGGGCTAGGTTTGTATATAGTTAGGGTTGGGGTAAGGGTTAGTGTTAAGATTTGGGTTTGAATTAGTGTTATGGTTACAGGTAGTGTTAGGGTTAGGTTACAGTTAGGGTTAGGGTTAGGATTAGGGTTATATTAGGGTTAGGTTTAGGTTTAGGGTTTAGGTTACTGTTAGTTTTAGGGTTAGGGATTGTGTTGGGGTTACAGTTAGGGTTATGGTTAGGCTTATGATAAACTTTAAAATTAGGATTAGAATTTGGTTTATGTTTAGGGTTAGGTTAAGATTAGGGTTAGGATTAGGGTGAGTGTTTGGGTTAGGGTAAGGGTTAGAATTAAGATTAGTGTTAGGGTTAGGGTTAGTGTTTAAGTTAAATTACGGTTAGGGTTAGATTTATCTTTCATGTTAGTATTAAGGTTAGGATTTGTGTTAGGTTTATGTTTATGTTTATGTTTAGTGTTAGGTTTAGGTTTAGGGTTAGGGTTATATTTAGTGTTAGTGTTAGGGTTAGGGTTAGTGTTAGTGTCACTTTAGGGATAGGTTTAGAGTTTGGTTTAGGTTTAGGTTAGGTTTGAGTTTAGGATTAGGTATAGTGTTATGCTTAGGGTAAAAGTTAGGGTTAAGATTAGTGTTAGTGTTAGGGTTAGGGAAAGGGTAAGGGTTAAGATTGGTTTTAGGGTTAGGGTTTGAGTTAAATTAGGGTTAGGGTTAGATTTATGGTTCATGTTAGGATTAAGGTTAGTGTTTGTGTTAGGTTTAGGCTTAGGGTTAGGGTTAGGTTTAGGGTTAGTGTTTGGTTGGGTTATATTTAGTGTTTGTGTTAGGGTTAGGGTTAGTGTTAGTGTTATGTTTACAGATAGGGTTAGAGTTAGGTTTAGGGTTAGGATTAGGGTTAGTGTTAGGGTTTGGTTAAAATTTAGGGTTAAGATTAGTGTTAGTTGTAGGATTTGGGTTAGTTTTAAGGTTAGGGTAAGGCTTAGGGTAGAGATTAAAGTTAGGGTTAAGGTTAGGGTTAGTTTTATGGTTAGGGTAAGGTTAGGGTTAAGATTAGTGTTAGGATTAGGGTTAGGGTTTGAGTTAAATTTGGGTTAGGGTTAAATTTATGGTTCATGTTAGGATTAAGGTTAGGGCTTGTGTTAGTGTAGCTTTTGGGTAAGTGTTAGGTTTAGGGTTAGTGTTTGGGTTGGGTTATATTTAGTGTTAGGTTTAGGTTTAGGGTTAGTGTTTGGGTTGGGTTATATTTAGTGTTAGGCTTAGGGTTAGGGCTAGTGTTAGGGTTATGGTTAGGATTAGCGTTAGGTTTAGTGTTACAGTTAGGATTAGGTTTAGTGTTAGGTTTGGTGTTTGGGTTAGGGTTAGTGTTAGGTTTAGAATTAGGGTTAGATTGAGGCTTAGGGTTATTGTCAGTGTGAGGGTTAGCTTTAGGATTAGGATTAGGGTTATGGTTAGGGTTAGGACTAGGGTTAGGTTAAGGTTAGTGTTTAGTTAGGGTTTGTGTTATGGTTATGTTTAGGGTTAGTGTTACAGGAGAGATTTAGTTTTAGGGTTGTTTCGGGTTAGGATTAGGGTTAGGGTTCATGTTAGGGTTATGGTTAGTGTAAGTTTTAATATTAAGTTAAGGGTTAGAATTGGAGTTAGCATTAGAGTTTGGGTTTGGGTTATACTTATTACAGTTAGTGTTAGTTTTTGAATTAGGGTTAGTATTAGGGTTACCATTAGGGTTAGTGTGCGGGTTAGTGTTAGGTTTCAGGTGATGGTAAGGATTAGGGTTAAGTAAAGGTTAAGTTTTGGGTTAGTTTAAGTTTAGGGTTATTGTTCAGATTAGGATTTTTGTTAGAAATTGGGTTATGGTTAGTGTTTGAGTTACTTTCGGATTACAGTTAGGGTGAGGGTTAGGGTTAGGATTCGGTTAGAATTAGGGTTATTGTTAGGGTTAGGGTTAGAGTCAGTGTTATATTTAGGTAAGTGTTAGGTTTAGTGTTAGGGTTAGGGTTAGGATCAGGGTCAGGTTTAAAGTTAGGGTTAGGGTTAGATGTAAGGTTAGTTTTAGCATTAGGGTTAGTGTTAGAATTAGTGTTAGAGTGATCGTTTGATATAGGGTTAGAAATAGGTTTAGAGATTTTGTTAGGGTTAGGTTTAGGGATAGTTTTGTGGTTAGTATTAGGATTGGAGTGAGGCTTAGGGTTACTTCTAGGGTTATGGTTAGGGTTAGGGTTAGTGTTAGGGTTAGGTTTAGTGTTAGGGTTAGGGTTAGTGTTAGAGTTAGGGTATAGTTAGGGTTAGGTTACTGTTAGGTTTAGGGTTAGGGTTAGGTTTAGGGTTAGTACAGGGTTAGGGTTGGTGTAAATGTTATTTTTAAGATTTGGGTTTGATTAGTGTTAGGTTTACAGATAGGATTATGGTTAGTGTTATGTAAGGTTTAGGGTTAAGTTTAGGTTTGGAGGTTAGGGTTAGGGTAATGTTTTGGGTTATGGTTTTTGTTAGGGTTAAGATTAGGGTTACATTAGGGTTAGGGTTAGAGTTAAGGTTAGGGTTAGTGTTAGTGTTAGGGTTAAGTTTAGCATTAGGTTTATGTTTAATGTTAGGTTATGTTTAGGTTTAGGGTTAATTTTATGGTTAGGGTAAGTGTTAGATTATGGGTTATGGTTTGGGTTGGGATTAATGTTAGGCTTATGGTGAGGTATATGGTTAGGGTTTGTGTTTGAGTTAGGGTTAGGGTTAGGGTGAGGGATAGTTTATGGTTAATTTTGGATTAGAATTAGGGTTAGGGTTAATGTTACATTCACGGTTAGTTTTAGGATTAAATTTAGGGTTATGGTTAGGGATTGTTCTTGGGTTAGAATTAGAGTTAGAGTTAGAATTCGGGTTATGTTTAGGGTTAGTTTTAGAGTTAGGGTTAGGGTTAGGTTTAGGGTTAGTGTTTTGGTTAGTATTAGGGTTAGAACTATGATTTTTGTTAGGGTAATCCTTATTGTTAGTGTTTCTGTTAGGGTTAAAGTTAGATTTAAGTTTTGGGTCATGGTTAGTAAGAGGGTTAAAGTGAGGTGTAGAATTAGGTTAGTGTTAGTTTTAGGGTTACAGGTTGGTTAGGGTTAGGGTTAGGTTTAGGGTTAGGGTTGGGGTTAGTGTTAGGGTTAAAGTTACTGTTAGAAATAGGATTAGTGTTAGGTTTAGGGTAAAGGTTAATGTTAGGATTATGATAGGTATAGAGTTGAGGTTAGGATTAATGTTAGGATTAGGGTAGGGTAAGTGGTAGTTTTAGTGTTAGGGTTAGGTTTAAGGTTATATTTAGGAAACGGTTAGGGTTACTGTTATGTTAGGGTTAAGGTTACATTTTGGGTTAGGGTTTGTGGTAGGGTAAAGTTTAAGTTTAGGGTTAGGGTTACTTTAGGCTTAGTGTTAGAGATACGGTTAGTGTTACGGTTAATGTTAGGTTTAGGTTTAGGGTTAAGGATAGGTTTAGTGTTAGGGTTATGTTTAGTTCTAGGTTAGTGTTAGAGTTAGGGTTAGATTTAGGTTTATTGTTAAGGATTGTTTTAGGGTTAGTGTTAGGGTAGGGTTAGGGTTTGTGTTAGTTTTTGTGTTAGTGTTAGTGTTAGGATTAGGGTAAAGTTTAGGGTTAGTGTTATTTTTAGGGTTAAGTTTAGGTTTAGAGATTGGGTTAGTGTTAGTGTTAGGGTTAAGTTTAGTGTTAGGGTTAGGGTTAGTATTAGGTTTAGATTTAGGGTTTGAGTTAGCGTTAGTGATAGGGATAGGGTTGGGTTTAGAGTTAGTGTTACAATTAGGGTTATATTTAGTATAAGGTTTAGTGTTAGGTTTAGGGTTAGGGTGAAAGTTAGGAAACGGTTAGGGTTGTTGTTATGTTAGGGTTAGGGTTATATTTGGAGTTAAGGTTTGTGTTATGATTACGGTTATGGTTAGGGTTACAGTTAGGGTTAGGATTACAGTTACTTTAGGGTTAAGGTTATGGTTAGGATTAGGGTTAGGGTTAGTGTTAGGGTTAGGGTTAGGGCTAGGGTTAAGGGTTGGTTTTTTTAGAGATTTGGTTAGTTTTAGGGTTAGTGTTAATTTAGGGTTAGGTTTTGGGTTAGAGTTAGGGTTAAGTTTAGTGTTAGGGTTAAAATTAGTGTTAGAGTTAGGGTTAGGGTTAGGTTTATATTAGGTTACCGGTTAGGTTTATGGTTACTTTCAGATTACTGTTAGGGTTAAGGTTAATGTTAGTGTTAGGTTTAGGGTTAGGTTTAGCGATAGGGTTCATGTTAGGGTTAGGGTTCGCGTTAGGATTAGGTTAAGGGTTAGGGTTAGGTTTAGACTTAGTGTTAGGGTTAGGTTTAGAATTAGCATTAGTTTTAGGGTTAGGTTTAAGGTTATGGTTAGTGTTAGAATTAGGGTTGGGGTTACGGTTTAGATTACGGTTACGCTTACAATTTGTTTTA
>NW_026003725.1:859060-863773 GCF_001458135.2 Marmota marmota marmota | reverse complement strand
GGTTAGGGTTAGTGTTAGAATTAGGGTTAGTGTTAGGGTTAGGTTTCCTGTTTTGGATAGGGTTCGTGTTAGTGTTAGGTATAGGGTTAGGGTTACTTTAGGTTTAGTGTTAGGGTTAGGGTTAGTGTTAGGGTTATGGTTAGTGTTAGGGTTAGGGTTATGTTTCATCTAAGAGTGAGGATTAGGGTTAGGGTTAGGGTTAGTCTTGGTGTTAGTGTTAGTGTTAGGGTTAGGTTTAGGGTTAGGGTTAATTATAGTGTTAGGTTTACAATTAGGTTTAGGGTTAGAGTTAGTGTTAGTGTTATGTTTAGGGTTAAAGATAGGGTTAGGGTCAGTTTTATGGTTAGGTTTTGGCTTAGGGTTAGTGTTAAGGAAATTGTTAGGGTTAGGGTAAGGTTTAGGTTTAGTTTTAGGGATAGAGTTTGGGTTATGGTTATGTTAGTTTTAAAGTTAGGGATTGTGTTAGTGTTTGGGTTAAAATTAGTGTAGTATTAGGGTTAGGGTTAGGTTTAAGTTTATTGTTATGGTTAGCATAAGGTTTAGGGTTAGTGTTAGGGTTAGTGTCAGGTATACGGGAAGTTTTAGTGTTAGTGTTAGTGTTAGGGTTAAGGTACGTGTTAGTGTTAGGTTAGGGTCAGGGATATGGTTAGGTTTAGGGTAATTGTTATGTTTCGGGATAGGTTTAGTGTTAGTGTTATGTTTAGAGTTAGGGTTATGGTTAGTTTTAGAAATAGGTATAGGTTTAATTTTAGTGTTAGGTTTAATGTTAGGGTTAGGGTTAGAGTTAAGTTTAGGGTTAGTGTTAGGTTGAGCATTAGCTTTAGTTTTAGGGTTAGGGTTAAGTTTTGTGTTGAAGTTAGGGCTGGGGTTAGGGTTGAGTTTATGGTTAGTGTTAGGTTTAGGGTTAGGGTTACTTTAGGATTAGGATTAGGATTAGTCTTAAGTAAGTGTGAGAGTTAGGGTTAGGTTAGAGTAAGGGTTATGGTTTAGGTTAGGGTTTCTGTTAGGCTTAGAGTTAGAGTAACTGTTAGTGTTAGGTTTAGGTTTGGGGTAGAGTTAGTATTAATTTTAGGATTAAGTTTAGGTTTAGGGTTACTGTTAGATTTAGAGTCAGGGTTTGTTTTAGTGTTTGGTTTTGTGGTATCGTTAGTGTTTGGGTTCTTGAAAGGTTAGGGTAAGTGTTAGTGTTAGGTTTATTGTTAGGATCAGGGTTACCATTAGGGTTAAGTAAGGTTAGTATTAGGGTTAAGTTATGGTTAGGTTATGGTTTTGTTTAGGGTTAGAGTTAGGTTTACGTTTAGGGTTAGGGTTAGAGTTAGTGTTATGGTTAATGTTGGGGTTAGGGTTAGTGCTATAGTTAGGTTTAGGTTTAGTGTTAGGGTTAGGGTTAGGTTTAGGGTTAGTGTTAGTGTTAGGGTAAGAGGTAGTGCTAGAGTTAGTGTTAAGTTTAGTGTTTTTGTTAGGTTTAGGGTTAGGGATAGAGTTAGCGTTCGTGTTAGGGTTAGTGTTAGGGTTATTGTTAGTATTATGTTTGGTGTTAGAGTTAGGGTTAGGTTTAGAAAAGGGTAAGGGTTAGGGTTGGGATTAGGGTTAGGGTTATGTTTTTTTAGAGTTAGGGTTAGGTTTAGGTTTTTTATGACATTTAGGGTTAGGTTAGGGTTAGCGTTAAGATTAGGATTCGGCATAGAGTTAGGGTTAGTGTTAGGGATAGGATTAGTTTTAGAGTTACAGGTGTTAGTGTTAGTTTTTGGGTTAGAGGTAGGGTTAGGTTAGGTTTAGGGTTAGGATTACAGTTAGTGTTTGGGATAGGGTTAGGGTTATAGTTAGGATAAGTGTTAAGATGAAGCATAGGGTTAGGTTTATGTTAGGGTTAGGGTTATGCTAATGTTAGGGATACATTAAAGCTCCATGTTAGGGTTAGGTTTAGTGTTAGTTTTAGGTTTATGTTTAGGGTTAGGGTTAGTCTTAGGGTTAGAGTTAGGTTGAGCATTAGTGTTTGTGTTAGGGTTATAGCAAGGTTTAGGGTTAGTGTTAGGGAGAGGGTAGGTTTAGGGTAAGATTTAGTGTTAGGGTTAATTTTAGGGTTAGGTTTAGGTTTAGGGTTAGCTTAGGGTTAGTTTTAGGGTTAGGGTTAGTGTTATGGTTAGGGTTAGGTTTAGCACTAGGGTTTTTAAAAGATTTAGGGATAGGGTTAGTGTTTTTGTCAGGTATACTGTAAGGGTTATGGTTAATGATAAATTTAATTTTAATGATAAATTTAGGGTTAGTTTTAGTGTTACTGTTATGGTTACGGTTACAATAAAGGTTTCTTTAGGGTTCGTGGTAGGGTTAGGGTTAGGGTTAGTGTTAGAGTTAGGATAAAGGATTGGGTTAGTGATAAGATTAGGGTTAGATTTAGGGTTATTTTTTGGTTAGGTTTAGGTTTAGGGTTGGGTTAAGTTTAGGGTTATGTTTAGAGTTAGGATTTGTGTTACGGATAGGGTTAGTGTTGTTGTTTGTGTTATGGTTAGGTTAATGTAAGTGTTAGGATTTGGTTTAGGGTTAGGTTTAGGTTAAGGTTTTGGATTAGGTTTAGGGTTAGGTTTAGAATTCGTGTTAGTGTAAAATTAGGGTTAGGGTTTGTGTTAGGGTTAGTGTTAGTGTTAGTTGTAGGGTTAGGGATAGGGTTTCTGATAGGGCTACCATTAGGGTTATGTTTAAAGTTACAGTTATGGTTTGGATTAGGGTTAAAATTAGGGTTAGTGTTAGAGTAGATTTGGTTAGGGTAACGGTAAATGTTAATGTTAGGGGTAGGGTTAAGGTTAGGTTTAAGATTAGTGTTAGTTTTAGTTTTAGGTTTAGGTTTTGGGTTAGGGTTATTGTTAGGATTAGTTTTAGGTTTAGGGTTAATGTTTGTTAGTGTTAGTGTTTGGTTAGGGTAATTCTAGGTTTTAGGGTGACAGTTAGTGTTGGGGTTAGGGTTAGTGTTAGGTTTTGGTTTTGGGTAAGATTTAGGGTTAATTTTATGGTTAGGGTTAGGTTATTGTTATGGTTAGGATTAGGGTTAGGGTTAGGTTTAAAGGTAGGTTTCGTGTTAGTGTTTGCGTTAGCGTTAAGGTGTATGTTACGATTAGGTTTAGGGTTAGGTTTAGGGTTAGGGTTTGGGTGAGGGTTGGGCTTACTGATATAGTTAGGTTTAGGATCTATGTTAAATTTATTGGTAGAGTTATTGTTAGGGTTATTGTTAAGTTTAGAATTATGGTAAGGTTTAGATAAATGTTAGTGTTAGAGTTAGGTTAGGGTTAGCATTATGGTTTAGGTTAGGGTTTCCGTCAGGTTTAGTGTTAAGGTAAGGGTTCAGGTTAGGGTAGGCTTAGTGCTATGGTTAGGGATAGCGTTAGAATTAGTTATTCAGTTAGCTTTAGGGTTAGGGTTAGTGTTAGGGTTAGATTATGGTTAGGTTTTGGGTTTGTGTTTGTTTTAGGGTTATAATGAGGTTTAGGGTTAGTGTTAGTGTTAGGGTTTATGGTAGTGTTAAGTTTAGGGATAGAGTTTTAGTGAAGGTTAGGGTTTCGGTTAGGGTTAGAAATAGGGTTAGTATTAGGGTAAGTGTTAGGGTTGGAGTTACTGTTTGGGTGAGGGTTAGGCTTAGTGGTATGGCTAGGTTTAGGGTTCGTGTTAGAGGTACGGTTAGCGTTCCTGTTAGGTTTAGTGTTACTGTTAGGATTTGGGTTTGGTTAGGTAAGCATTAGTGTTAGGGTTAGGTAAAAGTTAGGTTTATGGTTTGAGTTAGAGTTGTTGTTAAGCTTAGAATTAGGGTTAGTGTTAATTTTAGGGTTCGGGTTAGGGTTAGGTTTTGTGTTAGGGTTAAGTTTAGTTTTATCGTTAGAGTTATAATTATGGTTAGGGTTAGGGTTCGGGTTAGGGTTAGGGATAGGGTTTTTATAGGGTTAGGGATAGAGTTAGGGTTAGGTTAGGGTTAGTGTTAAGTTGAGGGTTAGGGTTAGAGTTAGGGTGAGGGTTAGGGTTAGACTTAGGATTATATTTAGGTTTATCATTAGGGTTAGGGTTAGCATTATGGTTAGTGTCAGGGTTAGGTTTATGGTTAGGGTTAGGATTAGGGTTAGTGTTACGTTTAGGGTTATGTTTAGTGTTAAGCTTCGTGTTACGGTTATATTTAGGAATAGGGTAAGTGTGAGGGTGAGGATTAGGGTTACAGTTAGACTTAGTGTTTTGGCTAGGGTTATGGTGAGTCTTAATGTTAGGGTTAGGGTTAGGTTTAGGGATAGTGTTAGTGTTTGATTTAGGGATATGGTTATTGTTTGTGTTAGAATTAGGGTTACGATTAGGTAAGCATAAGGGTTAGGGTTACATTAGGTTCAGAATTCTGGTTAAGTTAAGGTTTGTGTTAGCATTAGAGTTAATCTTAGTGTTTGTGTTAGGGTTAGGGTTAGGATTAGTGTTAGTGTAAAGGTTACGATTGTGTTTAGGGTTAGTTTTGGGGTTAGGGTTAGGGTTTGGGTTAGGGTCGGGCTTAGTGGAATTGTTAAGGTTAGTGTTAGGGTTAGTGTTATAGTTATGGTTAGGGTTAGGTTTAGTGTTTGGTTTTAGGGTAAGGTTTAGGATAGGGTAAGTGTTAGGATTAGGCTTAGTGTTAGGTTTAGGTTTAGGGTTAGGTTTAGGGTTAGTGTTAGGGTTAGTTTTTGTGTTAAGGTTAAATTTAGGTTTAGTGTT
>NW_026003725.1:855450-857431 GCF_001458135.2 Marmota marmota marmota | reverse complement strand
ATTACCATTAGGGTTTGTGTTAGATTTAGGGTTATTGTTAGGGATAGTGTTAGGGTTAGGTTTAGTGATAGAAAAGGGGTTATGGTTAGGGTTAGGGTTAGTGATAGGATTGGGTTTTTTTTAGGGTTAGGGATAGGGTTAGGATTACAGTTAGGATTATATTTAGTGTCAGTATTAGAGTTAGGGTTCGGGTTTGGGTTAGGGTTAGTTCAAGTGTTAGGGTTAGCCTTAGGGTTAGTGTTACAGTTAGGGTTATGGTTAGGGTTAGGTTTAGTATTAGGTTTAGTATTAGAGTGAGGATAGTGTTAGGTTTAGGGTTAGAGTTAGGGTTAGGGTAAGAGTTAAGTTTAGTGTTAAGTTTAGGGTTTTTCCTCCTGACTCAGTCTGGGCAAATCATATGACTCAAGAAATTTATGGATGTCTTCACTATCTTCTATTTTATTGGAATATAGGTTTTCAAAATAATTCCTAATTATCTTCTGTATTTCTGTAGTATCTGTTGTGATGTTGCCTTTTTCATTCCATATGTTAGTAATTTGAGTTCTCTCTCTTCTTCTCTTTGTTAACATGGCTAAGGGTCTGTGGATCTTATTTATTTTTTCAAAAAACAAACTTTTAGTTTTGTCAATTTTTTCAATAGTTTCTTTTGTTTCCATTTTCTTGATTTCAGCTCTGATTTTAATTATTTCTTGCCTTCTGCTACATTTGCTGCTGTTTTGCTCTTCCTTTTCTATGGCTTTGAGATGAAGTGTGAGCTCATTTATTTGTTTTTTTTTTCTTTTTTTGAGGAATGACCTCCAGGTGATGAATTTCCCTCTTAAAACTGCTTTCATTGTGTCCCATAGATTCCAATATGTTGTGTCAGACGAATATCAATGGATGAAATAGAACAAGCAATCAAAACACTACCAACCAAGAAAAGCCCAGGACTGGATGGCTATACAGCGGAGATTTACAAAACCTTTAATGAAGAATTAATACCAATAATTTTCAAGCAATTTCAGGAAATAGAAAAAGAAAAAGAGGGAGCTCTCCCAAATTCATTCTATGAGGCCAACATCACCCTGATTCCGAAACCAGACAAAGAAATAAAACCTCAAATAAATAAAACTACAGACCAATATCTCTAATGAAACAAGATGCAAAAATCTTCAATAAAATTCTGGCGAATTGGATACAAAAACACATCAAAAAAATTGTGCACCATCATCAAATAGGATTCATCCCTGGGATACAAGGATGGTTCAATATACGGAAATCAATAAATGTTATTCACCACATCAATAGACTTAAAGATAAGAACCATATGATCATCTCGATAGACTCAGAAAAAGCATTGGACAAAGTATAGCATCCCTTTATGTTCAAAACATTGGAAAAACTAGGGATAACAGGAACTTACCTCAACATTGTAAAAGCTATCTATGCTAAGCCACAGGCTAGCATCATTCTGAATGGAGAAAAACTGAAGGCATTCCCTCTAAAGTCTGGAACAAGACAGGGATGCCCTCTATTACCACTTCTATTCAATATAGTTCTCGAAAAACTGGCTAGAGCAATTAGACAAACAAAAGAAATTAAAGGCATAAAAATAGGAAAAGAAGTACTTAAATTATCACTATTTGTGGCCAACATGATTCTATACCTAGAAGACCCAAAAGGGTCTACAGAAAGACTACTAGAACGAATAAATGAATTCAGCAAAGTGGCAGGATATAAAATCAACATGCATAAATCAAAGACATTTCTGTATATCAGCAACAAAACTTCTGAAATGGAAATGAGGGAAAACACCCGATTCACAATATCCTCAAAAAAAAAAAATACTTGGGAATCAATCTAACAAAAGAGGTGAAAGATTTGTACCATGAAAACTACAAAACCCTAAAGAGAGAAATAGAAGATCTTACAAGATGGAAAAATATACCCTGTTCATGGATACGCAGAACTAACATCATCAAAATGGCGATATTACCAAAAG
>NW_026003725.1:838709-853862 GCF_001458135.2 Marmota marmota marmota | reverse complement strand
AATAGCAAAAGCAACTCTAAGCAGGAAGTGTGAATCAGGCGGTATAGCAATGCCACATTTCAAACTATATTACAGAGCAATAGTAACAAAAACAGCATGGTACTGGTACCAAAACAGGCGTGTGGACCAATGGTACAGAATAGAGGACACAGAGACTAATCCACATAGTTACAACTATCTTATATTTGATAAAGGGGCTAAAAGCATGCAATGGAGGAAGGATAGAATCTTCAACAAATGGTGCTGGGAAAACTGGAAATCCATATGCAACAAAATGAAACTGAATCCCCTCCTCTCGCCATGCACAAAAGTTAACTCAAAATGGATCAAGGAGCTTGATATCAAATCAGAGACTCTTCGTCTGATAGAAGAAAAAGTTGGCTCCGATCTACATATTGTCGGGTTGGGCTCCAAATTCCTTAATAGGACACCCATAGCACAAGAGTTAATAACAAGAATCAACAAATGGGACTTACTTAAACTAAAAAGATTTTTTCTCAGCAAGAGAAACAATAAGAGAGGTAAATAGGGAGCCTACATCCTGGGAACAAATTTTTACTCCTCACACTTCAGACAGAGTCCTAATATCCAGAGTATACAAAGAACTCAAAAAATTAAACAATAAGATAACAAATAACCCAATCAACAAATGGGCCAAGGACCTGAACAGACACTTCTCAGAGGGACATACAATCAATCAACAAGTACATGAAAAAATGCTCATCATCTCTAGCAGTCAGAGAAATGCAAATCAAAACCACCCTAAGATACCATCTCACTCCAGTAAGATTGGCAGCCATTTTGAAGTCAAAAAACAACAAGTGCTGGCGAGGATGTGGGGAAAAGGGTACTCTTGTACATTGCTGGTGGGACTGCAAATTGGTGCGGCCAATTTGGAAAGCCGTATGGAGATTCCTGGGAAAGCTGGGAATGGAACCACCATTTGACCCAGCTATTGCCCTTCTCGGACTATTCCCTGAAGATCTTAAAAGAGCATACTACAGGGATACTGCCACATCAATGTTCATAGCAGGACAATTCACAATTGCTAGACTGTGAAACCAACCCAGATGCCCTTCAATAGATGAATGGATAAAAAATTGTGGCATTTATACACAATGGAGTACTACACACAACTAAAAAATGACAAAATCATTAAATTTGCAGGGAAATGGATGGCACTAGAGCAGATTATGCTAAGTTAGGAGAGCCAATCCCTAAAAAACAAATGCCAAATGTCTTCTTTGATATAATGAGAGCAACTAAGAACAGAGCAGGGAGGAAGAGCAGGACGAAAAGATTAACATTAAACAGAGACAGGAGGTGGGAGGGAAAGGGAGAGAAAAGGGAAATTGCATGGAAATGAAAGGAGACCCTCATTGTTATACAAAATTACATATAAGGGGTTGTGAGGGGAATGGGAAAAAAAAAACAAGGAGTGAAATAAATTACAGTAGATGGGGTAGAGAGAGAAGGTGGGAGGGAAGGAGAGGGGGGATAGTAGAGGATAGGAAAGGCAGCAGAATACAACAGTTACTAATATGGCATTATGTAAAAATGTGAATGTGTAATCGATGTGATTCTGCAATCTGTATTTGGGGTAAAAATGGGAGTTCATAAGCTCTATGTCAAGAGTTTTATAATGTTTTGAACAACCAAAACAACAACAACAACAAAAAAAACTTTAGGTATTTTTTTTTTGTTAGGTTTAAGGTTAGGGTAACACTTAGTGTTTGTTTAAGTTTTAGGGTTAGATTTAGTGTTAGCATTAGGATTAGTTTTAGGATTAGTGATAGGATTTTGTTAGGGTTACCTTTAGGGTTGTGGTTAGGATTAGGTTTTCTCTTAGGGTTAGTGTTATGGTTAAGGTTAGAGTTAGGGTTACTGTTTGGGTTAGAGTAAGATTTAGGGTTAGATCAAAATTTAGAGTTAGATTAGGGTTAGGTTTAGAGTTTGGGTTAGGGTTGTTGTTGGGGTTAGGTTTAGGGTAATTTTTAAGTTAGGTTTACAGGTAGGATTCGGATTAAGGTTAGGGTTAGTTTTACTGTTAGTGTTAGGGTTTGTGTTAGGGTTAGGGTTAGGGTTAGTGTTAGGTTTAGGAATAGGTTTTATATTAGGGTTAGTTTTAGCGTGAGTTTTAGGGTTAGGGTTAGGTTTAGGTTTGGTTTTACTGTTTGGGTTAGGGTTAGGGTTAGGATTAAGGATAGTGTTAGGTTAAGTGATAGGTTTGGAGTTAGTTTTAGGATTAGGGTTATGGTTAGTGTTATACTTAGGGTTATGGTTAGGGTTAGGTTTTGTGTTAGTGTTAGGATTAGGGTTTGGTTTTGGTTTACATTTAGAATTATGGTTTGGGTTAGGGTTACAGTTAGTGTTAGGGTTACATTTAGTGTTAGGGTTAGGGTTAGCGTTAGGTTTTGTGGTTGTGTTAGGGTTTAGGTTAGTGTTAAAGTTAGGGTTAGGATTAGGATTAGGATTAAGTTATGGGTAGTTTTAATGTTTGTGTTAGGGTTAGTATTAGGGTTAGGGTTGTGATTACAGTTAGGATTAGCGTTATGTTTATGGTTGAGGTTAAGTTTAGGATTAGTTTTAGGAATTGGGTTAGGTTTAAGGTTACTCTTAGGGTTTGGTAAGGTTTAGGGTTTGTGTTAGGGTTAGGTTTAGGGTTAGTGTTAGGATTAGAGTTAGGGTTCATGTTAGGGTTAGATTTAGCATTAGTGTTAGTGTTAGGGTTAGGGTTAGGGATAGGGTTATGGTTAGGGTTAGGTTAGGTTAATGATAAGGGATTGTGGTAGGTTAAAATTTATGGTTATGGTTATGTTTAAGGTTACAATTAGGATTTGGGCTAGGATAAGTTTTATGTTATGGTTAGGGGAAGGTTAGGTTTATTGTTAAGTTTAGGGTTTGAGTTAGGATTAGATTTAAATTAGGGTTATGTTTAGAGTTAAGGTGATTTTAGGGTTAGCTTTAGGTTTGGGTAAAGATTTCTGTTAGGGTTAGATTTAGGGTTAGGTTTAGTGTTAGGTTTAGGGATAGAGTTGGGGTTAAGTTTAAATTTAGGGTTAGGTTTGGGTTACGTTTAGGGTTATGGATAAGTTAGGATTAGAATTTGGTGTTAGGGTTAGGGTTAGGTTTAGGTTTGGTATTATTGTTTGGGTTAGGGTTAGAGTTAGTATTAGGGTTAGGGATAGGGTTAGGGATAGTGTTAGGTTTAGGGTTAGGTTTAAATTTAGTTTTAGGTTTAGTGTTAAAATTCTGGTTATGGATAGGTTTAGGGTTAGATTTAGGTTTAGTGTCAGGGTTAGGGTTAGTTTTTGTGTTATGGTGAGGATTAGGGAAAGACTTACAGATTGTGTTAGGTACAGGGTTAAAGATAGGGTCAGGGTTACAATTAAGCTTAGGGTTAGATTAGGGTTAGGGTTAGGATTAGTGTAAGTATTTGTGATAGTGTTAGTTTTATGGTTATGGTTATGTTGTGATTTAGGGTTAAAGTTAAGTTTGGTGTTGGGTTAGGTTTATGGGTGGAATTAGGGATTTCGTTTGAATTACTGCTTGTGATAGGGTATGGATAGGTTTAGTGTTATGGTTAGTTTTATGGATGGGTTAGGGTTTGTGTTAGGGTTAGGGTTATGGTTTATATTTGGGTTAGTGTTACAGTTATGGTTAGGTTTATGATCAAGGTTAGTTTTACCGTTAGTGTAAGGGTTAGTGTTATGTTTAGAGTTAGGGTTAAGGATAGGTTTAATGTTAGGGTTAGCATTAGGGTTAGGTTTAGGTTTAGTGTTAGGGTTAGTGTTAAGTTTAGGGTTAAAGTTAGGGTTAAGTTTAGGGTTAGGATTAGTGTTAGGGTTAGGTTTGCATTTTGGCTTAGAGTTAGGGTGAGTTTTACTGTTAGGATAGAAGTTAGGGTTATTGTTAAGTTTATGGTTTGGTTCGGTTTAGGGTTAGTGTTAGATTATTGTTAGTGTTAGGGTAGGGTTAGTGTTAGGGTTAGTGTTAGAGTTAGGGTTTGGCTTAGGTTTAGTTTTAGGGTTAGGTTTAGAGTGAGGTTAGGCTTAGTGATTGTGTTAGGTTTAGTATTACTGATAGGTTTAGGTTTAGGGTTAGTATAATGGATAGGGTTAGGATTAATGTTAGGGTTGATACAGGGTTACGGTTAAGATAAGTGTAAGGTTTAGTGTTAGGCTTAAGGGTAGAGTTAGTTTTAAGGTTAGGGTTAGGTTAGGATTAGTTAGGGGTAGGGTTAGGGTTAGGGTTAGTGTTAGGTTAACGATAAGGGATTGTGGTATGTTAAAATTTATGGTTATGGTTATGTTTAAGGTTACAATTAGGATTTGGGCTAGGATAAGTTTTATGTTATGGTTAGGGTAAGGTTAGGTTTATTGTTAAGTTTAGGGTTTGTGTTAGGATTAGATTTAAATTAGGGTTATGTTTAGAGTTAAGGTGATTTTAGGGTTAGCTTTAGGTTAGGGTAAAGATTTCTGTTAGGGTTAGATTTAGGGTTAGGTTTAGTGTTAGGTTTAGGGATAGAGTTGGGGTTAAGTTTAAATTTAGGGTTAGGTTTGGGTTACGTTTAGGGTTATGGATAAGTTAGGATTAGAATTGGTTTAGGTTAGGGTTAGGATTATGGTTAGGTTTAGGGTTTGTGTTATGGTGAGGGTTAGTGCTAAGGTTGGGCTTCAGGTTAGGGATAGGGTTTGGTTATAGTTACAGTTAGGATTAAATTTAGAGTTTTTGTTACAGTTAGTGTTAGTGTTAGGGTTAGAATTTGTGTTAGGTTTAGGGGTAGGGTTAGGGTGCTGGTTACAGAGAGGAAAAGGGTTGGATGTAGGGTTAGGGTTAGAGTTAAGTTTACTGTTAATTTTACAGTTGCAGTTAGGGTTAGTGTTAGGATTAGGGTTAGTGTAAGTGTTATTGTTAGGTTTAGTGTTCAAGTTAGGTTTAGGGTTAGTGCTAGGGTTAGATTTATGTTTAGGTTTAATGTTAAGCTTAGTTTTCAGGGGAGGGTTAGGGCTAGGTTAAGGTTTAGGGTTAGGGTTTAGGTTAGGGTTAGGTTTAGTTTGAGGGTTTGGGTTAGGGTTAGGGTTAGGGTTAGGGTTAGTGTTAAGTTTTGTGTTAGCTTCAGAGTTAGTGTTAGTGTTAGTGTTACAGTTAAGATTAGGGTTAGGTTTAGGGTTAGAATTAGGGTTAGTGATAGGTTTAGGGTTAGTGTTAGGGTTATGGTTAGGGTTAGGTTAAAAGGTTATGATAGGGTTAGGTTTACTCTTAGGGTTAGGCATATGTAAAGGATTAGGTTTAGATTTAGGGTTAAAGTTAGGTTTAGGGTTAGTATAAAGGATAGTGTTAGGGTTAGGGTATTGTTAGGCTTAGGGTTAGGTTTTGGGGTTGTGTTAGGATTAGGGTTAGGGTTATGAATAAGCTTAAGTTTAAATTTAGGGTTAGGGTTATGAGTAGGATTAAGTTTAGATTTAGGGTTGGGGTTATTGTTAGGTTTAGGTTTAGGTTAGTAATAGTGTTAGGGTTGGGGTTAGGGTTTGTGTTAGGATTTGGGTTACAGTTAGTGTTAGTGTTAGTGATAGGGTTAACTTTAGGTTTAGGGTTATAGTTAAGTAAGAGTTAAAGTTAGGGTTATGTTACATTTAGGATTATGGCTTGGGTTAGAGTTTGTTTTATTTTTAGGGTTAGGGTTTCAGTTATGCTTATGGTTAGGGTTAGGGTTTGTGTTAGGGTTAGTGTTAGGTTTAGTATTAAGGCTGGTGATAGGGTAAGGGATAGGTTTAGGATTAGATATAGGTTTAGTGTTAGGTTTAGGATTAGTGTTAAGGTTAGGGTTATGACTAGCGTTAGATTTAGGGTTAGGGTTAGGGTGAACATAAAGGTTAGAGTTAGTGTTAGGGTTAGTGTTAGAATTTGAGTTTTGGTTAGGATTAGTGTTAGAGTTAGGGTTAAGCTTAAGGTTAGGGTTAGGTTATGGTAGGGTTAGGGTAAGTGTTTGTGTTAGGGTTAAATTTAAGGTTAGGTTTAGGTTTAGGGTTAGGGTTTGTATTATTATTAGTGTTAGGTTTAGTTTTAGGCTTAAAGCTATGATTTGGCTTAGAGTTAAATATAGGGTTTGTGTTTGGGTTAGTATTAAGGTTAGGCTTATGGTTAGTGTTATGGTTCGGGTTAGGGTTAGGGTGAGTGTTAGGGTTAGGGTTATGCTTATTGTTATGGTTAAGCTTCGAGTTTGGGTTAGGGTTAGTGTTAGTGTTAGGGTTAGGTTTAGTGTTAGTGTTAGGGTTAGGGTTGGAGTTAGAGTTGTGGTTAGTGTTAGGTTAGGGATAGTGTTTGGGTTAAGGATCAGGTTTGGGTTAGGGTTCGGTTTAGTTTTAGGGTTAGAGTTAAGATTAGGTTTATGGTTAGTGTTCGGGTTGTCATTTGGGTTAGAGTTAGGGTTAGTGTTAGGGTTAGCATTAGGGTTAGGGTTAGTGTTAGGATTAGAGATAGGGTTAGGTTTAGAGTTAGGGTTAGTGTTAGAGTTAGGTTTAGTGTTTGTATTAGGGTTCTGTTTATGGTTACGTTTAGTGTTAGGGTTAGTGTTAGGTTTTGGTTTAGGGTTAGGATAAGTGTTCACGTTATTGTAAGGTTTACGATTTTGGTAAGGGTTATGATTAGGTTTAGTGTTAGGATTAGGGATAAGGTTAGGGTTAAGGTTAGTTTTAAGGTTACGGTTTGGTTTATGTTTAGGGTTAGAGTTAGTGTTAGGATTGGTGTTAATTTTTATATTAGGGTTAGAGTTATTGTTAGGAATACGGTTACATTTAGGATTAGGGTTTGTGTTAGGGTTTTGGATAGGGTTAGGGTTTTGATTATGGTTAGGATTTGAGTTAGGGTTAGGGTTAGGTTAGGGTTAGAATTAGGGTTAGTTTTATGGTTAGATTTAGGGTAAGGTTTAGGGTTAAATTTAGAGTTAGTGTTAGTGTTAGGGTTAGGGTTAAAGTTAGTTTTAGTGTTAGGGTTAAGGTTAGGTTAGGGGTAGCATAGGGTTAGTGTTAGGGTTATGGTTTGTGTTAGATTTAGAGTTAGGTTTAGGGTGAAAGTTAGGGTTAGGGTTTGTGTTAGATTTAGAGTTAGGTTTAGGGTGAGAATTAGGGTTAGGGTTAGGATTATTTTGAGGGTTAGGTTTAGGGTTAGAGATAGGGTTAGAGTTAGTGTTAGGGTTTGGGTTAGTGTTAGCATTATTTTTAGTGTTAGGTTTAGGTATAGGGTTAAGGTTAGTGTTAGCATTAAGTTTACATTTTGGGTAGGGGTTCGTGTTAGTTTTAGTGTTAGAGTTTGTGTTAGGATTATCGTTGGTGTTAGTTTTAGTGTTACACATAGGAGGTGGGTTAGTTTTAGAGTAAGTGTTAGGTTTAGTGTTAATGATAGGGTTAGGGTTAGGATTAGTGTTATTGTTATGTTTAGGATTAGGTTTAGCAATAGGGTTAGAGATAGTTTTAGGGTTAGTGTAAGTGTGAGTGTTAGTGTTATGTTTAGGGTTAGTGTTACGTTAAGTTTTAGGATTAGGGTTAGAATTAGGGTTATGGTAAATATTAGGATTAGGTTTAGGGTTAGATTTACGGTGAGTTTTACAGTTAAGTATAGGGTTAGAATTAGTTTTAGGGTTAGAGGTAGTTTTAGGGTGAGTGTTTAGGTTTAGGGATAGGATTAGTGTTGCACATAGGTTTAGAGTTAGGATTAGGGTTTGTGTTAGGTTAAGGGTTAGAGATAGTGTTAGGGATAGGGTTAGGTTTAGGGTGAAGTTCAGAGTAAGGGTAAGGGTTAGGTTTAGGTTTAGGATTAGAGTTATGATTAGGGTTACTGTTAGGGTTAGTGTTAGGTTTAGGTTTAGGATTAGGGTTAGTGTTAATGTTTGGATTAGTGTTAGGTTTAGGGTTAGGGTTAGTGATAGGGTTAGGATTATGTTTAGAATTACAATTAGGATTAGGTGTAGGTTTAGTGTTTGGGTTAGTGTTGAAGATAGGGTTAGTATGAGTTAAAAGTTAGGGTTAGGTTTAGGTTAGGATTAGAATTATGGTTTGGGCTAGGGTTTGTGTTAGGGTTACAGTTACGATTAGGGACAGGGTTGAGGTTATGTTTAGGGTTACAATTAGAGTTAGGGTTAGGGCTCATGTTAGATTTTGGTTAGTGTTAGTGTAAGGGTTAGGGTCAGGGTTAGTGTTAAGTTTATTACTGGGTTAGGATTAGTGTTTTGTTGAGGGCTATATTTAGGATTATTGTAGTTTTAGGGTTATGATTAGAATTAGTGTTATGTTTAATGTTAGGTTTAGGTTAGGGTTAGGGTTATTGTTAGATTAAGATTAGGGTTAGTTTATGGTTAGGTTTAGGATTCATTTTAGGTTTAATGTTAGGGTTATGTTAGGGTTATGATTAGGTTTTGGTTCATATTAGGGCAGGGTTAGGGTTACTGTTAGGTTCAGGTTTAAGGTTAGGTTTAGACTTAGGTTTAAATTTACAGTTAGGGTTAGGGTTAATGATAGGGTTAGGGTTAGGTTGAGAGTTATGGTTAGGTTTTGGTTTAGTGTTAGAGTTAGTGTTAAGGTTAGGTTTTGGGCTAGGGTTAGGGTTAATATTATCATTAGGGTTAGGGTAGGGTAAGTTTTAGGTTTCGGTTTAGAGTTCGAGTTAGTGTTAGGGTGAGTGTTAGGGTTATGTTAGGGTTTGGGTTATTGTTAAAGTTATTGTTAGTGTTTGGGCGAAGTTTAGGATTATTGTTAGTGTTAGGTTTAGGGTTAGTGTAAATTTAGGGTTAGGATTAGGCTTAGGTGAGGGTTAGGGTTATGTTTAAGTTTATGGTTTATGTTATTGTTAGTGTTAGGTTTAGGATTAGGGTTAGGGTTGCAGTTAGTATTAGGGTTAGGGTTAGGGTTAGGGTTAGGGTTAGGGATGGTGTTAGGGTTAGAATTTGCGTTAGTGTTAGGGTTTTGTACACCGTTAGAATAAGGTTTAAGTTTAGGTTTAGGGTTATAATTAGATTTAGTGTTAGTATTAGTGTTAGGGTTAGCATTAAGTTTAGTATCACCTTTGGGGTTAGGTTTTGGTTTAGGGTTCATGTTAAGGATAGGGTTAGGTTTAGATTTAGGTTAGCGTTAGGGTTTGGCATAGGGTTTGTGATAGGGTTAGGGTTAGGGGTGGTGTTAGGTTTAGGTTTAGGGTTAGTGACAGGTTAGTGTAAGGGTTACAGTTCAGGTTAGCATTAGTGTCTGTTCTAGCGTTATAATTAGGTTTACCTTTAGAGTTAGGATTAGGGTTAATGTCAGGTTTAGAGTTGGGTTTAGTTTTTATGTAAGGGTTAGGGTTAGGTATAGGTTTGGGTTTCGGTTAGTGTTAGGGTTAGGGTTAGGGCTCGGTTGAGGTTTTGGGTTACGGTTAAAGTTGATGTTATTGTTAGGGTTAAGGTTACTGTTAGGGTTAGGTAAGGGTTATGGTTAGGGTTAGGCTTAGTGTTATTTTTAGGATTAGGGTTAAGTTTAGGGTTAGGATATGGTTAGGGTTAGATTTCGGGTTAGGATTAGTGTTAGGGTTAGGTTTATAGTTAGGTTTAGGTTAAGGTTAGGTTAAAATAAGGATTAGTGTTACTGTTAGGATTATGGTTATATTTTGTGTGTTAGGGTTAGGGTTAGTGTAAGTTGTAGTATTACGGTGAGGTTTATGGTAAATTTTAGGGTTTGAGTTAGTGTTTGGTTTAGCTTTAGGGTTAGGTTAATGGGTAGAGTTAGGGTTATGTTTAGGAAAGGGTTAATATTAGGTTAGTTTTAGGGTTAGGGTAAAGTTTAAGTTTAGGGTTATGGTTAGCATATTGGTGAGTGTTGGGTTTAGGGTTGTGTTAGGGTTTAGGTTAGTGTTAGGTTCAGGGTTATTGTTATGGTTAGGTTTCGTGTTATGATTATGATTAGGGTTAGGGTTAGGTTTAGGTTTAGGGTTAAGTTAAGGTTAGTTTTAGGTTAAGGTTACTGTTACACTGAGGTTTAGGTTAGGGTTAGTGTTTGTGTTAGGGTTAAGGATAGGGTTAGTATTACTTAGAGCTAGTGTTACGTTTAGTGTTTGTGTTAGGGTAAGGGTTAGTATTAGTGTTAGGTTTAAGTTTATGTTGAGTGTTAGGGTTACGGTTAGGATTAATATTAGGGTTAGAGTTAAGGTTATGTTTAGGGTTAGTGTTACAGTTAGGGTTAGGGATAGGGTTAGAGTTAAAATTATGGTTAGGGTTAAAGTTAGGTTTAAGATTAGTTTTAGAGTTAGGGTTAGGGTTATCGTTAGGTTTTGTATTACAGTTAGTATTAGGGTTAGGTTTAGGCTTACGGTTACGATTAGGCTTAGAGATAAATTTACAGTTAGTGTTTTGGTTAGTGTTAGGTTTAGGCTTAGTGTTAATGTTAGGGTTAGGGTTAAAGATAGGGTGAGTTTTAATGTTAAGATTATGTTTATTGTTATGGTTAGGGTTCTATTTTGAGTTAGGGTAAGGGTTAGTGTTAGGGTTAGGTTTAGTGTTAGTGCTAGGGTTAGTGTTAGGGTTAGGGTTGGAGTAAGAGTTGTGGATAGTGTTAGGTTAGGGTTATTATTAGGGTTAAGGATTGGTTTTGGTTAGGTTTAGGTTTAGATTTAAGATTTGAGTTAGGGTTAGGTTTATGGTTAGTGTTCGTGTTAGCATTAGGGTTAGAGTAAGGGTTTGTTTTAGGTTTAGCATTAGGGTTAGTGTTAGTGTTAGGATTAGGGACAGGGTTAGGGTTAGACTTAGGGTTAGTGTTAGGGTTAGGGTTAGGTTTAGAGTTAGGGTTAGTGTTTGTGTTTGGGATATGGTTATGGTTAGGGTAAGTGTTAGGGTTAGGATTAGGTCTAGGGTTACTGTTAGTGTTAGGGATAGTGTTAAGTTTAGTGTTAGGTTGAGGGTTAGGTTTAAGCTTAGTGTTAGTGTTATCGATACGGTTATGGTAAGGTTTAATGTTGGTGTTTGGGTTAGGTTTAGTGTAAGGGTTAGAATTAGTTTTAGGTTTAGGTAAGGGTTTTTGTTAGGGTTACGTTAGTGTTAGGTAATGGTTAGGGTTAGGGTTAGGTCAGGATTATGGTTAGGGTTAGGTTTAGGGTTAGGGTTGGTGTTAGGGTTAGTGTTAGGATTAGGTGTATGTTTAGGTTTAGTGTTATGGTTAGGGTTAGTTTAGCGTTAGTGTTAGGGTTAGGGTTAGGTTTAGGTTTAGTGATAAGGTTAGGGTTAGGGTTAGTGGTAGGTTTAGTGTTAGAGTTCGTTTTAGGTTTAGGATTAGCCTTTGTTTTAGGGTTACGTTTAGGGTTAGTGTTAGCCTTAGTGTTTTTTTTTTTACACTTAGGGTTAGGGTCAAGTTTAGGATTAGTGTTTGGGGAAGATTTAGAGATAGGTTTAGGTTTAGTGTTAGAGTTATTGTTAGGTTTAGTGTTAGGGTTATGTTTAGGTTTAGGGTTAGTGTTAGAGTGACTTTTAAGGTTAGAGACAGTCTTAGGGTTATAGCTAGTGTTATGGTTTTGGTTAAGATTAGGTTTTGGGTTAAGGTTAGGGTTAGGATTAATGTTAGGTTAGTGTTAGGGTTACAGTTAGGGTTAGTGTTAGTGGAGGGTTAATTTTAAGGTTAGGTTTAGTGTTAGAGAAAGGGTTAGGTTTAGGGTTATGTCAAGGTTAGGGTTAGGGTTCATGTTAGGGTTATGGTTAAGGATAAATTTAGGTTTATGTTAGGGTTAGGGTTAAGGTTACTGTAAGTTATATGGTTAGGGTTAGGGTGAGAGTTACGGTTAGGGTTCAGGTTAATGTAAGGGTTATTGTTAGCTTTAGGGTTAATATTAGGCTTAGGTAAGGGTTAGTGTTAGGGTTAGGGTTGTGTTTGAGTTTAAGGTTAAATTTAGGGTTAGATTTAAGTTTAGGTTAAGGTTAGGTTTAGGGTTAGGTTTAGTGAAAGGATGAGTTCAGGTTTAGGGTTATGGTTAGTTTTAGCGTTCGGGTTCGGGTTAGGGTTTGTGGTAGAATTAGGATTAGGTTTAGGTTTATTGTCAGGGTTAGTGTTAGCATTAGTGTTAGGGTAATGGTTTGGTTTAGTGTAATGCTTAGGTTTAGGTTTTGTGTAAGTGTTAGCGTTGTGGTTACTGTTAGGTTTAGGGTTACAATAAGGGTTAGTGTTAGGGTTAGGGTTTGGGTTAGGATTAGTGTTAGGGTAAATGTTAGGTTTAGAGTTAGTGTAAGGGTTAATGTTAGGGTTAGTATTAGTATTAAGGTTAGGGTTCATGTTAGCATTAGTGTTTAGGTTAGTGTTAGGTATAGGTTTGCTCTAGAGTTAGTGTTTTTGTTAGCATTAGGGTTATGGATAGTGTTAGGGATAGGGATAAGTTTAGAGTTAGTGTTAGGGTTAGGCCTAGTGTTAGGATTAGTATTAGTGTAAGGGTTATGTTTAGAATTAGTTTTATGTTTAGGGTTAGGCTTACGGTGGGATTTAGGGTTAGTGTAAGTGTTAGGGTTAGGGTTAGTTTTAGTGTTAGGTGCAGCGTTTGTTGTAGGGTGAGTGTTAATGTTAGTGTTAGGGATAGGATTAGGTTTTTGGTTAGCTTTAGTGTTAATGTTAGAGTTAGGGTTAGGTATAGTGTTAGGGTTAGGGATAGGTTTAGCTATAGGGCTAGGTTTAAGGTTAGGGTTAGTTTTATGGTTAGGGTTAAAGTTAGTGTTAGGGTTAGTTTTAGAGTTAGGATTAGGGTTATGGTTATGGTTTATTTTAGTTTTAGAGTTAGAGTTAGGGTTTGGGTTAGGTTTAGGGTTAGTTTTAGAGTTAGGTTTAGGGTTGGTGTTAGTATTAGTGTTAGGTTCAGGGATATATTTTGTGTTTGGTGTAAGTGCTAAGTTTAGGGTTTTTGCTAGGGTTAGTGATAGAATTAGGGTTAGGGTTATGGTTAGAATTAAAATTAGAATGAGGCTTAGGTTTAGGTTTAGGCTTAGTTTTAGGGTTAGGGGTCAGATAGAGTTAGTGTTAGTGTTAGGGTTAGTGTTAGGGTTTTTGTTAGGGATAGGTTTAGTGTGAGGGTTAGGTTTAGTGTTATGTTTAGTGTATGTGTTACAGTTAGTGTTAGGATTAAAGTTAAGGATAGTGTTAGGGTTTGGGATATTTTTAGGGTTACTTTTCGGGTTAGAGTTAGGGCTAGAATTAGTGATACGGTAGGGTTAGTGTTTGGTTAATGTAAGGGTTAGTGTAAGGGTTAGGGTTAAGGTGATTTTTCGGGTTATGGTTAGGGTTCAAGTAAGAGTTAGAATTAATTTTAGATTTAGCAATATGTTTAGAGTTATGGTAAGCTTTAGGTTAGTGTTAGGGTAAGAATTATGGTTTGTGTTAGTGTAAGGTTTAGGTTTAGGTTTTCTGTAAGGGTTAGGGTTAAAAGATAGTTTTAGTGTTAGGGTTAGTTTTGCATTTAGGTTTATGATTAGGTTGAGGAGTAGTGTTTGGTTTAGTGTTATACATAGGTTTAGGTTTAGTGTTAGGGTTAGAGATACGGTCAATGTTACAGTTAGGGTTATGGTTACAGACAGGGTTATAGTGAGGCAAAGTGTTAGGGTTAGGTTTAGTTTTACGGTTACAGGTAAGTTAGGCATAGTGTTAGGATTAGAGTTAGTATTACTGTTAGTGTTAGGGCAGGGTTAGGGTTAGTGACAAAGTTAGTGTTGTCGTTAGGGATAGTATTGGATTAGGGTTAGGGTTTGGGTTAGTGTTACTGTTCATGGTGGAGTTAGGGTTATGGTTAGGTAAGGCTTAGTGCTAGTGTTAGGGTTGGTGTTCGTGTTAGCGTTTGGGTTATGGTTAGGTAAGTGGTAGGGTTAGTGTTAGGTTATGGTTAGGGTTATGTTTTGCTATAAGTTTTGTGTTAGGTTTACGGTTAGGGTTAGAATTAGTTTAACGTTAATTTTAGGGTTAAAGTTGGGCTTACGTTTAGTGTTAGGGTTAGTGTTAGTGTTAAGATTAGGTTTAAGTTTAGTGTTAGGGTTATGATTAGTTTTAGGGTTAGTGTTAGGGTTAGGGTTAGGGTTAGTGTTAGTGTTAGGGTTAGGTTTATGGTTATGGTTAGTGTTAGGTTTACAGTAATATTTAGGATTCATGTTAGGGTTAGGGTTAGGGTTAGGGTTATTCTTACATTTAGGGTAATGTTACGTTTATGTTTAATGTTATGGTTAGGGTTAAAATTAGGGTTAGAGTAAGAGTTATTTTAGGATTAATGTTAGGATTAGGTTAGGGTTAAGTTTAGTGTTTGGGTTAGGGTTAGTTTACAAATCGTGTTAGTGTTGGTGTTTGTGTTAGGGTTAGAGTTAGGGTTAGTTTAGTGTTATGTTTTTGGTTAGGTTTAGGGTTAATGTTAGGGTAAGTGTTAGTGTTAGTTTTTGGTTTGGGATACGGTTATTGTTGGTGTTAGATTTAGGGTTATGTTTAGAATTAAGGTTACGTCAAGGGTTAGGGTTAGATTTACCTTTAGCTTTAGGGTTCATGTTGGGGTTAATGTTAGGGTTAGAGTTAGGGTTAGTTTGATGCTTAGGGTTAGTGTTAGGATTTTGGTTAGGGTTAGGTTTAGGGTTACGGTTAGTGTTAGGGTTAGGGTTAGATTAAAGGTAGGGTTTGGATTAGGGTTATGGTTACTATTTGTGTTAGTTTAAGTCTTAGGGTTATGGTTATGGTTAGGTTTAGGGTTAGGGTTAGGATTATGTTCAGTGTTCCTGTTAAGTTTAGTGTTTGTGTTAGGGTTACAGTTAGGGTTATGGTTACGGTTACTGTTATGTTTAAAAATAAAATTAGTGTTAGGGATAGGGTTAGGCTAGTTTTACATTAGGTTTAGGGTTAGGGTTCGTGTTAGTTTTAGGTTAGGGTTAGTGTTAGGTTTAAGTTTAGGTTGAGGGTCAGAATTAGATTGAGGGTTAGCATTTGGGTTAGGATAAGTGATAGGTTTAGGTCAGGGATTATGGTTAGTTTTAGGGTTAGGTGGACGTTTAGAATTAGGGATAATATTAGTGTTAGGGTTAGTGTTTGGATTAGGTATAGGGTTAGGGTTAGTGTTAAGTATTTAGGTTAGTGTTAGGGTTAGGGTTAAGGTTAGGATTAGGGTTAGTGTTAGTGTTAGGGTTAGGGTTAG
>NW_026003725.1:820648-834733 GCF_001458135.2 Marmota marmota marmota | reverse complement strand
GTTAGGGTTAGGTTTTGTGTTTGGGTTAGGGTTAGTGTTAAGAGTAGGGTTAAGGTTAGGTTTAGTGATAGTGATAGGGTTGGGGTTAGGGTTCGGGTTAGTTTTAGTGTTACCATTAGTTTAAGGGTTAAGTTTTGGTTTCATTTTATGGTTAGGGTTACGGTTAGTGTTAGGGTTTGGATAAAAGTTAGGGTTACTAATAGAATTAGGGTTAGGTTTAAGGTTAGTGTAAGGTTAGAGTTATTGTTAGGGTTAGGTTAAGCTTAGAGTTATGTAAGAGATAACGTTTGTGTTACAGTTAGTGTTAGTTTGGGGGATAGTGTTAGTTTTAGGGTCAAAGTTAGTGTTAGGATTAGGTTTAGGTTTAGGATTAGGTATAGGTTTAGGATTTGGTTTAGGGTCATTGTTAAAATTCGTGTTAGGTTAAAATTAGAAATAGGGTTTGTGTTAGGGTTAGGGTTAAGGTTAGTTTCAGTGTTAGGGTTACGTTTTGTGTTAGGGTTACCGTTAGGGTTATGTTTAGATTTACAGTTATGGTTTGGATTAGGTTTATGTTTAGGGCAAGTGTTAGGTATGTTTGGGTTGGGGTGAGGGTTAGGGATAGGGTTAGGTGTAGGGTTAGTGTTAGGGCTAAAGTTAGGGTTAGAGTTAGGGTTTGGTTAGGGTTAGGGTTAGGTTTAGGAATATTGTTCATGTTAGGTTTAGGCTTAGGGTCAGAGTTAGGTTTAGGTTTACAGTTTGGGTTAGGGTTAGGATTAGTGTTAGGGTTAGGGTTAGTGTTTGTTTTAGCATTAGTGTTTGGATTAGAGTTTTTTTATTCTTTTTTTATTGGTTGTTCAAAACATTACAAAGCTGTTGACATATCATATTTCATACATTAGATTCAAGTGGGTTATGAACTCCCAATTTAACCCCAAATACAGATTGCAGAATCACATCGGTTACACATCCACATTTTACATAATTCCATATTAGTAACTGTTATACTTAGGTTTAGAATGAGTGTTAGAGTTAGGGTTAGTGTTAGGTTTACGGTTAGGGTTAGTGAAAGGGTTAGGTTTAGGTTTAGGGTTAGGGTTATTGTTAGGGTTAGGGTTTGGGTGAGGGTATTGCTTAGGTTGAAAATTAGGGTTAGGTTTAGTGTTAGGTTTAGGGTTAGGGTTAGGGTTTCTGTTAGGATTAGGGTTAGGGTTAAGTTTAGGATTAGTGTTGGGGTTAGGGTGAGGGTTAGGCTTAGTGGTATCATTAGGTTTAGGGTTTGTGTTAAAGTTACGGGTAGAGTTAGTGTTAGGGTTAGTGTGAGGGTCAGGTTTATGGTTAGGATTAGGTAAGCTTTAGCTTTAGGGTTAGGTTAGGATTACGTTTATGGTTTAGGCTTAAGGTTAGTGTTAGGTTTAAGTTTATGGTTTGGGTTAGGGTTTGTGTTAGCATTAGGTTTAGGGTTAGAGATAGGTTACTGTTAGGGTTAGGGTTATGTTTAGTGTTAGGGTTAAGGTTCGCTTTGTGTTAGGGTTACAGTTAAAGTTATGGTTAGGGTTATGGTTACAGTTATTGTTAAGGTTCATTTTAGTTTTAGGGTTAGGTTTAGGTTAGGATAAGGGTTAGGGTTAGGTTAGGATAGGTTTATAGTTAGGTTCATGTTAGGTTTAAGGTTAGTCTTAGTGTTAGGTTTAGATTTAGGGTTAGGTTTAGTTTAGGGTTAGTGTTAGGGTTAGGGTTATTTTTAGCATTAGTATTTTGGTTAGGGTTAGAGATACGTTTAGGGTTAGTGTTAGAAATAGTGTTAGGGTGAGTGTTTGTTTTAGGCTTAGGTTTAGGGCAAGGGTTAGTGTTAGGTTATTGTTAGTGTTAGGATTATGATTAGCCTTTGTGTTAGGGTTAGGGTTAGGATTAGTCTTAGGTTTAGTGTTATAGTTAGGTTTAGGCTTTTGGATTAGAATTCGTTTAAAAATTAGAGTTATACTTAGAGTTATTGTTAGGTTTACTGTTAAGGTTAGGATTAATGATATGGTTAGTGTTGGGGTTAGTATTAGGGTTAGATTTAGTGTTAATTTTAGGGTTTAAGGTTCATGTTAGGGGTAAGTATAGGGTTAGTGTTAGGGTTAGGATAAGGGTTAGAATTCATGAGAGGGTTAGGTTTAGGGTAAGAGTTACGGTTACAGTTAGGGTTAGAGTGAGATTAGTGTTAGGGTTAGGGTTAGGGTTAAAGTTCACGATAAGTTTAGGTTTAATGTTAGTGTTACATTAGGCTTACGGTTAGGGTTAGGTTGAATTTCGGGTTATGGTTAGGGTTGGGGTTGGTTTTATGGTTAGGATTGAAGTTAGGGTTAGTTTAAAGTTTAGGGTTAAAGTTGGTTTTAGGGTTAGAATTAGGATTAGGTTAAGGTTTAGGGTTAGGTTTAGGGTTATGTTTAGAATTATTTTTAGTGTAAAGTTAGGTTTGGGTTAGGTTTAGGTTATGGTTAGTTTTAGGGTTAGGTTTCATATTAAGTTTAGGGTTAGGATGAGGGTTATTATTAAGTTTCGGTTTATGCTTAGGGTTAGTGTAGTGTTAGGGTTAAGGTTAAGATTAGGGTTACTTTTAGTTTTTTATTTAGGGTTACAGTTAGTTTTAGGTTTTGTTTTAGGGTTAGGGTCAAGGTTATTGTTAGGTTTAGGGTTAGGTTTAGGGTTAGTGTGAGGGTTAGGGTTACAGTTACGGTTATTTTAAAGTTTATATTTAGGGTTAGTTTTAGCGTTAGGGTTACTGTTAGGGTTAGGGTTAGGTTTAGGGTTAGTGTTAGATTTAGAGTTATGTTTAAGGTTAAGCTTCCTGTCATGGTTAGGGTTAGGGTTAGAGTAATTTTGAGGTTTATGTTTAGGGTTATGGATAGAGTTATGTTATGTTTAGTGTTAGGGTTTCGGTAAAGTTTATGGTTAGGATTTGGATTAGGGTTACTATTTAGGTTTGAATTAGGGTTAGGGTTAGTGTTTGTGTTAGGGATAGGGTTAGCGTTAGGTAAGGGTGAGGGTTAGGGATAGATTTGGGTCAGGATTATGTTTGGGTTACGGTTTGTGGTTATGGTTAGAGTTAGAGTTAGTGTTAGTGTTAGTGTTACGGTTACAGTTAGGATTCGTGTTAATGTTAAGTTTCAGATTAAGTTTAGGGATACTGTTAGCATTAGGGTTAAGTTTAGGGTTTGGGCTTTATGAAATAGTTAGGGTTAGTGTTAGGGTTAGTGTTATGGTTATGGTTATGATTAGGTTTAGTGTTCAGGTTAGGGTAAGGTTTAGGGTTAGGGATCATGTTAGGTTTAGGAATAGGTATGAATTAATGTTACAGTTAGGGTTATGGTTAATATTAAGGTTGGGGTTAGGGTTAGTGTTATGGTTAAGTTTAGTGTTCGGGTTTGAGTTATATTTAGTGTTAGGGTTAGGTTTAAGTTTAGGTTTAGGTTTTAAATTAGGTTTACGATTAGTGTTACATTTAGGATAAGATTTAGGGTAAGGTTTAGTGTTTAGGTTAGGGTAGGGTTAGGGTTAGAGTGAGGGTTACATTTAATTTCTGGTTGAGGGTTAGCTTTAGGTTTAGAATAAGGGTTGTGTTAAGGGTTAGGGTTAGGTTAATTTTAGTGTTTAATTTAGGGTTAGTGTTAGGGTTATGGTTAGGGTTAGTGTTATGGAGAGGGTTAATTTTAGCATTGTTTTCTGGTTAGGATTTGGTTTAGGATTCATGTTAGGGATAGTGTTAGGGTTAGTGTTATGTTTGGTTTAGAGTGAGGGTAAGAGTTATTGTTAGGGTTAGGGTTAGGTTAGTGTTAGGTTAGTGTTAGGGTTAGAGTTAAGTTAGGTTTAGGATTATGTTAAATGTTAGAGTAAAGGTTAGGGTTAGGTTAGGGTTAGGGTTAGCGTTATTGTTAGGGGTCATGTTAGTGTTAGTGATCAGGTTACTGTAAAGATTAAGGTTCAGGTTGGGGTTAGAATTAACATTAGTGTTTGGGTTTTGGTTATAGTTAGGTTTAGGGTGAGTGTTAATGTTTGAATTAGGGTTAGTATTAGGTTTAGCGCTAGGGTTAGGGAGTGGGTTAGCTTTAGGGTTCGGTTGATGGTTAGGGTTAAGTTTAGGGTTAGGTTAGTTATAGGGTTATGGTTTGGGTTAGCGTTTGTGTTAGTGTTAGGGTCAAGGCTAGGGTTACCTTAGGGTTAGGGTTAGTAGGGTTAGGGTGAGGGTTAGGGTTAGGATTCAAGTTAGGGATAGGTTTAGTGTTATTGTTAGTGATAGGGTTAGGGTTATGTTTAGGTGAGCATTAGGTTTATGGTTAAGGTTAGGTTAGAATCAGGGTTAGGTTCAAAGTTAGGGTTAGGGTTAGTCTTAAATTTTGTTTTAGTGTTAGAGCTTGTTTATAATTATTGTTAGCATTAGGATTATCGTTTGTGACAGGGTTAGGGTTAGATTTAGGGTTTTTTAGGGTTAGGATTAGGGGTAGTTTTATGGTTAGAATTAGGTATAGAGTGAGGCTTAGGGTTAGTTTTATGGTTACGGATAGTGTTAGGGTTAGTGTTAGGGTTAGGATTAGGGTTAATATTAGGGTTTGGGTATAGTTATGGTTAAGATTATTGTTAGGTTTAGGGTAAGGGTTAGGGTTAGCGTTGGGGAAAGGTTAGTGTTAAGATTTGGATTTGAATTAGTGTTAGGGTTAGATTTAGCATTAGGGTTATGTTTACATAAGGTTTAGTGTTAGGGTTAGGGTTATGGATTGGGTTAGGGTTTTTTAGGTTTAGGATTAAGTTCACATTAGGGTTAGGGTTAGAAATAGGGTTAGGGTTTGATTAGTGGTAGGGTTAGTGTTAGGACTAGGTTTATGTTTAATATTAGTTTATGTTTACGTTTTGGGTTATTGTGATGGTGTGGGTATTGTTAGTTTAAATGTTAGGATTAGCATTGGGGTTAGTGTTAGGCTTAGTATGAGGGTTAGGGTTAGGCTTAGGTTAGGGTTAGGGTTAGGTTTCAGGATATGTTAAGGTTACTTTTTGGGTTAAAATTAGGGTTACGTTTGGGTTAGTTTTAGGATTACATTTAGGGTTATTGTTAGCGTTAGTTTTTTGGTTAGAATTACAGTTAGAGTTAGAGTTGTGGTTATGTTTAGGGTTAGTATTAGTGTTAGGGTTAGGATTAGGGTTAGGGTTAGTGTTAGAATTAGTATTATCTTTATAGTTATGATTTGTGTTAGGGTAAGTGTTATGGTTAAGGTATGTATTAGGGTTAAAGTTAGATTTAGGTTTTACGTTATGGTCAGTAAAAGAGTTAAAGTGATGTGTAAACCTAGGTTAGGGTTAGTTTTATGGTTACAAGTAAGTTAGGGTTAGTGTTATTGTTAGAGTTAAGGTTAGTGTTAGTGTTAGGATTAAGGTTAGGGTTAGAGATAGGGTTAGGATTAGGTTTAGGGTTATGGTTAGGGTTAGGATTAGTGCTAGGATAGGGTTGAGTTTAGGTTTAGTTTTAGGGTTAGGGTTAGTTTTAGTGTTAGAGTTAAGGTTAGGTTTAGGGTTAGGTTTAGTGTTAGTGTTAGGGTTAGGGTTAAGGTTATACCTAACCCTAACTCTATCCCTATAATTAGCACTAATCATAACCCTACTTCATACATTAGCCGTAGCCTTAACCCCAGCCCTACCTAACCCAAAACCTGGCCTTAATCCGAGCCCTAAACCTAGCTTTAACCTTAAACTTAAACCTAACCCTAACCCGAATCTATCCCTAATCTTATACATATCCCTAGCCCTAACCTTAAGTCTAAACCTATCCATTATGCTAACAATAACCCTAACTCTTAAGCTAACCCTTGACCTAACCCTAACCTTATCCATTACATTAAACCAAACCTAAACCCTAATACTAACCCTGTCATTACCCTAAACCTAAATCCTAACCTAACCCAAACCCTAACACTGACCCTGACCCTAAAAATAACCCTAGATATAAACTTAAATCTTACCCTAAATGTAATCCTTACACTGGAACAAGCTATAAATCTAACACTAAATCTAGCCCTAACTATAACCCTAGACCTGAAATTAGCCCTAGCCTTAATACTCTTCCTAACCCTAACACAAACCCTAAACCTCATCCTAGCCATAAACCTAGCCTTAATCATAACCCTAAGACTAATTAAGCACTACCCCTAATACTAACCCTTGCCCCAGCCCTAAACCTAGCCAAAACCACATCCCATACCCTAAACGTAACCCTAACTCTTATCCTAATGCTTTTCATCATAATTGCCCTATCCTTAGCCCTAGTTTTAACACTACCTCTAAAGATAGAGGTAGAACAAGGGTTAGGGTTAGGGTGAGAGTTAGAGTTAGTCTTCGGGCTAGAGTTTGGGTTAGGGTTAGGGATAGGGCTAAATTAAAGTTAAGATTAGGGCTAGGGTTAGTGTTACAGTTAGGCCTAAGGTTTGGGTTAGGGATAAAATTAAGGCTATGTATAGGGCTAGGATAAGGGAAAGGTTTTTTTTTAGCTTTAGGGCTAGGATTAAGGCTAGGGTTAACATCAGGTCTAGGGTTAAGGTTAGGAATAGTTTTAGGGTTAGGATTATGGCTAGGTCTAGTGTAATATAAATCTAAACCTAACTCAATGCCTAAGCCTAAAATTAGGCCCAACCCTCATGCTAATTCTAAAACTAGCCCTAACCCTAGCCCTAACACTAATCCTAGCCATTATTTCACCCTATCCCTAACCCTAAACCTAATCCTAGCCCTAAGAATAACTCTCTCACACTGGCCCTATCACTCATTCTAATCCTATCCATTCCCATGAACCTAACCCTATCCCAAATCTTAGTCCTAACCCTTGCCCGATCCTTAGCTCTAGCACTAACCCTAGATAAAAACCTAACTCTAAATTTAACCCTAAATGAAAGCCTAAGCCTAAATCTAAGACTAGCCCTAACCCTAACACTAATACTAAAAATTTCACTAACCCTAACACTACCCCTAAAACCAAACCGAACCAAAGCTCTAACCCTGACCCTTAGCCTAAACCAAGCCCTAAACCTACATCTAGTCCTAACCCCAGCCCTAAATCAAGTTTTAAACCAAACCCTAAAACTAACCCTGACTCTTACATTGAACATAACACTAACTTGAGGTCAAAACATCACCCTAACCCTAAACCTAAACCTAACATTAAAGCTAGCCCTAAAACACTAAAATTGGCCATAATCATAACCCTAGTACTTACATTAGCCGTAACCAAAAGCCTACACTAACTTAACCCAAAGCCTACTCCTAATCATAAACATAACCCTAGTTCTAACCTGATTTCTAACACTATCCATTACCATAACCATAAAAATAACCCTAATGCTAATTCAAGCCCTACCTTTAAACCTTAACCTATCTCATACCCTAACCCAGAACTTGACCCTAATAATACCCCTAGCTCTAAACCTCACACTAACCCTTAACCTAACCCTTCCACTAGACATACCCATAATCCTAACCCTTAAACTATATTTAACGATAATTATGGACTTGAAATTAGCCCTAGCACTAATCCTAGCCCTCATCCTAGACCTAAACCTAGCCTTAATTATAACCTTAACACTAACCACAGCCCTAACCTTAATTCTAACTCTCACCCTACCTCTAAACCTCGCTATAAAGACATCCCTTACCCCAAACTTTGCTCTAACACTAAACCTAAACCTTAAACTCTAACTCTAACCCTCAACCTAACCCTAACCATAACTCTAACCCTAACCCTAACCCTAGGCTTAAACTAAACACTAAAACTAGCCCTAATCCTAGCCCTAATTTAGCCATATCTCTAACCCTAACCCTAACCCTAGCCCTAAGACTAACTCTCACCCCAACCCTATTCCTAGATCTAACTCTATCTCTTACCATAACCCTAAACCTAGCCATAACCCTTGCCATATGCTTAGTTCTAGCCCTAACCCTAGATCTAACCCTAATTTCAAATTTAACCCTAACACTAAGACTAAACCTAACACTAACACTAGCACTAACTCTAACCCTAGGACTAAAACAAAACTGAGTATGAGCCCTAACCCTAAACCTTAACTTAAACCAAATCCAAACACTACAACTAGACCTAACCCTAGCCCTAATTCAAATCCTAACTCTAATCTTAAAACCAACCCTGACCCTGACTCATATCGTAACACTCACCCTAGCTCTAAACACCACCCTCACCTTAAACTGAACACTAACAGTAAACCTAGCCCTATTTTGAGTCCTAACTCTAACCCTAAAACTAAGCATCACTCTGACTCCTATCCTAACATGAACCCTAGCTATAAATATCACCCTAAACTTAAACTTAATTCTAACACTAAACCTAAACCATACGCTAACACTAAAACTAACTGTAATGGTAACAATAGTTCTTATATTATTCATTACTCTAGCATTAGCCCAAACCCTAAAACAAGACCTAGGTCAAATACGATCCCTAAACATATCTTTAACCCTAATGCTAACCATTACAATAGCCATAACCCTAGCTCTAAACCAATCATTTACCTAAGCAAAACCCTAAAACTAAGGGTATCCCTAGACATATCCCTAATCCTTATGCAAATCAAAACACTAACCCTATTAATAGCCCTTACCCTTGTCCTCTTTCTAGATCTAACCCTATCCAAAACCCTGACACTAACCCTCACCCTTTTACTGACACTACCACTAATCCTAGATCTAATCCTAACCCTAACCCTAACCCCAAATCTACCGTAATCCTATCCCTAGATCTAATCCTAAACGTAACTCTCAGCCTAGCCCAAACCATAGCTTAGAACCAAACCCTTACACTAAACCTTACCCTAACCTAACCCTAGTTCAAACTCTCACCCTAACCCTAATTCAAGATCTAATCTTAACCATAACCCTAGCCCTAACCTTACGTCTAACTGTATCATTACCCTAAACATAATCCTTACCCTAATGCTAACGCTAGGCTTAACCCTAAATATATCACGATCCCCAAACTTATTAATTACCCTAAACCTACCCTTAACCCTAGACCTAATCCAATCATTAACCTAACCCTAAACATAATGCTAATTCGAGCCCTAATCCTAAACTCAAACCTAAATCAAACCCTAACACTGACACTGACCCTAATAATTCCCCTATCTCTAAACCTCACTCATACCCTATAACTAACAGTTACACTAGACCTAGCCATAAAATTAACCCTAAAACTATCCCTAAGCATAATCCTAGACCTGATATTAGCCCTAGCCATGATACTAGCCCTAACCCTAACACAAACCCCAGCCCTTATCCTAGCCCTAAACATAGCCTTAATTATAACCCTAACCTTTACCCTAGGCCTAACCCCAACACTAACCCTAGCCCTAATCTTAGATCTAATTTAGCCCTATCTCTAACCTTAACCCTAACCCTAGTCCAAAGATTAACTCTAAGTCTCACTTTATTCCTAATCCTAGTTCTAACTCTATATAATTTACTGGAACCCTAATCCTAGCCCAAACCATAGGACTAACACTAGCCCTATTCATAGCCCTAACAGCAACCCTAGATCTAACCCTAACTCTAAATAAAACCCTAACCCTTAGCCTAAACCTAAACCTAACACTAGCCCTTACCCTAAGGCTAATACTAAAACTAGCACTAACTTAGACCTAAAAAGAAAAATCAAGCCATAGACCTAACCCAAAACCTTAATAAAACTAAGCCCTAACCCTACACTTAGCCATAACTCTATTCCTAATTTGAGTTTTAAGACAAACCCTAAAACTAACCCTGACCCTGACACTAACCTTAACATTAACACTAGCTCGAAACATCACCCTAACCCTATACCTAAACCTAACAATAGACCTAGCCCTCACACTAACCCTAACCCTAAAATTAGCCCTAATCACAACCCTGGTACTTACATTAGCCGTAACCCTAAGCCTAGCCTTAACTTAACTGAAAAACTTGCCTTATTCTGAGCACTATCCCTAGATTTACTCCTAAAACGAACCCTATCACTAATTGTAACTATAACCCTAGCCATAACCCTAGATTTAAACTTAACCCTAACCCTTAGCCTAACTCTATCAATAATCATAACATTGACCCTAGCTGTACCCCTATCTCTAACCCTATCAATTACCCTAACTATAACTCTAACCCTAATGCTAAACCTTGGCCTAAGTCTAACTGTATCCTTAATCCTAACCCTATTAACTACCCTAAACCTAACCTGAAACCTAAACCGAACAGTATCTTTACCCTAATCCTAACTCTAATGCTAATTCAAGCCCTAATATTAAGCATTAACCTATCAACAAACAGTAATCACGAACTTGACCCTAATAGTACCCTTAGCTCTAAACCTGACCCTAACACTAAACCTAACCCTAACACTAGATGTAGCCATAAACCTAACCCTAAAACTATTTTAACCATAACACTAGACCTGAAATTAGCCCTAGCCATAATCCTAGCCTTAAACCCTGGCTTAATCGTATCCTGAACCATAACTGGAGCCCAAACCCTAATTCTATTCTTCGACCTAGCCCTAAATCTACCTATAACCTCATCTTGTACCCAAAAACTAACCAAAACCCTAAACCTAACCCTAACACTCGCCCTAAACCTAGGCCTAACACAAAGTCCAGTGCTAATCCTAGCCTTTATTTAATCCTATCCTAACCCTAAACCTAACCATAAGACTAACTCTCACTATTGCCCTAGCCCTAGCCCTAGTTCTAGTTCTATCCTTGGCCTTAATCCTAATACTAGATCTAAGCCTAAATCTAAATATAAACCTGACTCTAAATTTAACTGTAAAAATAAACCTAAACCAAACCCTACCACGACCCCTAACAATAACGCTAATCCTAAAACTTGCCCTATCTCTAGCTCTAGCCAAAAACCAAAACCAGGCCATAGCCCTAATCTTAATCCTTAATGTAAATTAAACCCTAAGCCTCACAGCTATCCCTAAAACTAACTCTAAAATTAACCGTGACCCTAACACTGACCCTAACACTAATCCTAGCTCTAAACAACAACCTAACCTTAAATTAACCCTAACACTATATTAGCCTTAACCTAACCCTAAAACTAGCCTTAATCGTATCCCTAGTTCATTCATTAGTCATTGTCCTAACCATAGCCCTAACTCTAACACAAATTCTACCGCTAATCTGAGCCCTAACCCAAGCTTTAACCCTAATACTAGCGTAGCCCTAAACCTAACACTAGCCCTAAGTCTACTCTAACCCTATTCCTTACACGAAGCCAAACCCTAACCCAAATGCTAACCCTAGTTCTAATCCTAATCCTTAGCCTAATTTAAAGTCTAACCATAATACTAGTCTTAACTCTAGCCCTCATTCTACCTCTAAACCTAACCCTGACCCTCATCTGACCCTAACAGTAACCCTATGTCTAAACCAGACCCTAAACCTAAACAAAATCCTAACACTAGCCCTAATGGTATACCTTTACCTATACCTAAGCCTAACACTAGACCAAGACCCAAAGCTAATCCTAAATATAGCTATAACTCTAGCCCTAGACCAAATCAAAAACCTATCACTAGCCCTAACAATAACCCTTAACCTAAACCGAACACTTACCCTACCCCTAGACCTAAACCTAGTCCTAATTCTGGATCTAACCCTAACCCTAACCCTATTTCCAAAACTGATCTTGATTCTAACACTGAACCTAGCTTTAAACCTGACACTAACTCAAAACCTATACCTAACACTAGACCTAGCCATAATTCTAAACCTAAAACTAGCCGTAAACATAACCATAGTTCTTACATTATGCATTGTCCTAAACCTAACACAAAATCTAACACAAAACCTAGCCTTAATCCTAGGCCTAAACTTAGCTCTAAGCATAACCCTCAGCTTAAGAATAGCCCTAAACCTAGCCCTCACCTAAGCCATGCCTTACACCTAACCCTAGCTCAAAGCCTAACCTTTTCACTAAACATAAACCTAGCTCTATCCTAAACCCCAACCCTAACCCTAAGGCTAACATTAAATCTAGCCTGAACTTTAGCTCTAACCATATCCATTATTATGCTAACACTAACCCTAAACTTAATTAAAACTCTATCCCTACCACTAAACCTAACCTAACCACAAATGTAAACCTAGACATAAACCTAAACCTAACCCTCACCCTAGCCCTAACCCTAGCTCAAAAACTAACCTTAACCTTAACCTATCTATACCCCTAGCCCTAACCCTAACACTTACCCTAACCCTAAAACTTAACACAAATCACACCCTAGACCTATCCCTAAACCTAGCCATAAACCTAGACTTAATCCAAATCAAAACCTAGCCCTAAGCCTAGCTATAAACCTATCCATTATACTAAACAAAATTCTAACCCTAATGCTAACCCTAATCTGATCGCTAAACCTAACCCATCCATTACCCTAAACCTTAACTGAATCCTAAACTAAACCCTATTCATTATGCTAACCCTACCCTAAACATAATGCTAATTTGACTAGGTTTAGGGTTAGGATAGGATTAAATAAAGGCTAGGATTAGCACTAGGCTTTTTTGTTAGGTCTAGGTTTAGGGTGAGGGTTAGGGTTAGGTTTAGAGTTATGGTTAGTTTTTAGGTATAGGTTGAGGTTATAGGTATTTTTAGGGCTAGGGTGAGGAATAGAATTAGGGTTAGGGCTCGGGTTATGGTTCGGGCTAGGATTAAGCCTAGGTTTAGGGCTAGGATTATGGCTAGAGCTAATTACAGTTCTAGTTTTATGGTTAAAAATAGTTTTAAATTTAGGTTTATGGCTACGTCTAGTGTAAGGTTTAGGTTTAGTGTTAGGGTCAGGTTTAGAGCTAAGGGTTCTCTTAGGGTCAGTGTAGTGATTAGTGTTTTGGATAGGTTAACGTTTAATGTTAGGGCTCAAATTAGCATTAGAGTTAGGATTGGTTTAAATATAGTGTTAGGTTTAAGTTTCAGGTTAGTTTTAGGGTAATGGATAGGGTTAGGTTTAGGGATACAGTTAGGTTTAGGCCCAGGTTTAGCATTGGGGTTAGGGTTATGGTTAGGGTAATGGATAGGGTTAGAGATAGGGGTACGGCTAGCATTATTGTTACAATTATTGATAGGGTAAGGCTTAGGCTTCAGGTTAGTGTTAAATCTAGGGTTACAGCTAGGGTTATAGTTACGATTAGTGATAGGGTTATGGTTAGGGATAAATCTAGGGATAGTGCTCGGAATAAGGCAAGGTTTTAGGTTTAGTTAAGGCTAGGTTTAGGGTAAGGGCTAAAGTAATAACTGGGTTGCGATTAGGGCTAACTTTAGGGTTAGAGTTAGGGCTAGGTCTATTGTTAGTTTGAGGTATAGGGTTAGGGTGATGTTTAGATCTAGGGTTAGTGTTAAGGTCAGAGTCAGGGTCAGGGTTAGTTTTAGTGTTTGGCTTAAAACTCAATTTATAGCTAGAGTTTTGGCTAAGAGTAGGTTTAGGGCTTAGTTTTTATTAAGGGTTAGTGTTAGGCCTATGGCTTGGTTTTGTTTTAGGGCTCGGGTTAGTGCTAGATTTAGGATTAGTCTTAGGGTTAGGGCTAGTGTTAGGTTTAGGTTTAGGCTAAGGTTAAGTGATAGATTTAGAGTTAGGGTTAGATCTAGGGTTGATGCTAGGGCTATCAATAGGGCTAGTGTTACACCTATGGTTTGGGCTAGGATTAGGGTTCCAGTAAAGTATAGGTTTAGAACGTGTGATAGGACTAATGTGATAGTTAGAGTTAGTCTTTGGGCTAGGTTTAGGGTTAAGGTTAGGGATAGGGCTAAATTAGATCTAAGATTAGGGCTAGGTTTAGTGTTAGAGTTAGGCCTAGGATTATGGTTAGGGATATAAGTAAGGCTATGTTTAGAACTAGGATAAGGGCTAGGGGTTGTGTTAAGGTTAGGGCTAGTATCATGGCTGAGGCTAATATCAGGTCTAAGGTTATGCTTAGGGATAGTTTTGGGGTTATTTTTATGGCTAGGTCTAGTGTAAGGGTTAGTTATAGGGTAAGAGTGAGGTTTAGAGCTAGGGGAATTATTAGGGTCAGTGTCAGTGTTAGGGTTTGTTTTAGGTTT
>NW_026003725.1:806990-820267 GCF_001458135.2 Marmota marmota marmota | reverse complement strand
GGTTTAGACCTAGGTTTAGTGTTATAGTCAGAATAAGGATCAGGGTTAAGGTTAGTTTCTGGGATAGTGTTAGAGCTAAAACAAAGGCTAGGGTAAGAACTATTATTAGGGTTAGGGTTTTGGTTAGTCTAAAGTTTAGAGATAGGTCTAGGGTTACTCTTAGGTTTAGGTTTTCACTTAGGGTAAGGGATTGATTTAGATCTAGGGTTAGAGCTATGTTTAGGGTTAGAATTAGAGTTATAGCTAGGTTTAGGGCTTAGTTTAGGGCTAGTTTTTGTGTTAGGATTAGGGCTAGGATTAGGGCAACAGCTAATATAAGAACTAGAATTAACATTAGGGTTAGTTTTAGTGTTAGGGTTAGGGGTAGTTTGAGTGCTAGGTTTAGGTTTAAGGTTAAGGTGATATTTATAGCTATAATTCTTGTTAAAATAAGAGTCAGGTTCAGGGTTAGTTTTAGGGTTAGCGTTAAGACTCGAATTAGTGCTATTGTTAAGGTTAGTGTTCAGTTTGAGTTTAGGGCAGTGTTTAGATCTAGGGCAAGTGTTAAGATATGAGTCAGGTTCAGGATTAGTTTTAATGTGAGGCTTAGGACTCGGATTAGGGCTAGATTTAGATCTAAGTGTAGTGTTAGTGTTTGGTTTAAGTTAAGGTTTAGGGTTAGGGCTATTGCTCAGTTTTGGTTTACTGCTAGGATTGGGTTAGGGCTAGTTTTAAAATTAACATTAGGGTTAGGGCTAGTGTTATTGTTAGGCTTAGGATTCGGTTTAAGGTTAGATTTACAGTTATGGGTAGGGCTGGGACTAACTTTAGGGCAAGTGTTAGGGCTAGTGTTAGGTGTATGGTAGCAGACAGTGATAGAACTAGGGCACGAGTTAGAGTTAGTCTTAGGGCTAGGGTTAGGATAGGGTTAGAGATAGAGCTAAATTAGGGCTAGGATTAGGGATAGGTTTTGTGTTTAGCTTAAGCCTAGGGTTAGGGTTAGGGTTAGGTTTAAATTTAAAATAAGGTATGACATTATAGCTAGGTTTAGAGGTAGGGTGAGGGTTAGAATTAGGGTTAGGTATAGGGCTAGATATAGGGTTATGATTAAGGTTAGGTTTAGGACAAAAATGAGCACTAGGTGTGTTTTTAAGGTTAGGTCTAGGATTAGATCTAAGGCTAATTTCAGGTCCAGAGTTATGATTAAAGATAGTTTTAGGGTTAGGTTTATGGCTAAGTCTAGGTTAAGGGTTAGGTGTTGGGTTATGGTCAAGTTAAGTGCTAGGGGCATTATTAGGGTCAAGGTCTGGGTTAGGGTTTGAGATAGATTAAGGTTTCAATTTTGGACTTGAATTTGTTTTAGGATTAGTGTTAGGGTAATGATTGGGTCAGATTGAGGATTCAGGTTAGGTTTGTGGTAATAGATGGGTTATGATTCAGGATAGGGTTAGGTTTATGCATAGGGTTAACATTATGGTTTTGGGTTATTGTTATGTTAATGCATAGTGTTAGAGATCAGTTTAAGGTAAAGTTATGGTTACAATTAGGGCTAGAGTTAGGGTTAGGATAGGTTTAAATTTAGTGTTAGGGCTCTGATTAGGGCTAGTTTTGGGGTTATGATAAGGATAGGGTTAGGTTTACAGCTAATGTAAGTACTAGGTTCAAAATTAGGGCTAGTATTAGGGTTTTAGTGCTAGGTTTAGTGTTAGGTTTAGGTTTACTGTTACGATGATATTTAGAGCTAGAAGTCTCAGGGTCAGTGTCAGGTTCAGTGTTAGTTTTAGGGTTTGGCTTTCAACTCAAATAAGTCTAGGTTTAGTTCTAGGTGTAAGCTTAGGGTTTGATTTAGGTTAATGTTTAGGTTAATGTTAGAGATATGGCTCAGTTTTTTTTTAGCGCTAGGGCTAGTGTTAAGGTTCATTTTAGGATTAGTTTTATGGTTTGGGCTAGTGTTAGGTATAGGCTTAGGCTTCAGGTTAAGGCTAGTTTTAGAGTTATATTTTGCCTAAGGTTAGTGCTAGGGATAAAGATAGTGAAAGGGTTAGCACTAGGGTTATGGCTAGGGATAGGGTTATGTTAAAGAACAGGGTTAGAATGAATGATAGGGCTAGTATGAGAGAGTCTTAGGACTAGGGTTAGGGTTACGTTTAGGGATAGGGCTAAATTACGGTTAGGGTTATGTTAGGGCTAGGTTTAGGGCTACTTTTAAGATTAGGCTTAGGCATTAAGTTAGGGTTAGATTTAGAGTTAGATTTTGATCTAGGGTTAATGCTAGGGCTAAGGGTAAGGCAAGAGTTACCACTAGGGTTAGAGTTAGAGTTAGGGTTTAATTTAGGGTAATGGATGTGGTTATAACTAGGCCTAGGGTAAGGGTGGGGTTTAGTATTAGGTTTAGAACTAGGGTTGGGATTAGGGTTATGATTAAAGCTATGTTTAGGGCTACATAGAGGACTAGGATTTGTTTTAGGGTTAGGGATAGTATTAGGGCTATGTCTAATGTCAGGTCTAGGGGTACAGTTAGGGATAGATTTAATGTTAGGTTTATGGCTTGGTCGAGTATATGGGTTATGTTTTTGGTTAGGGTCAGATTTATATTTAGGGTTATTTTTAGAATCAGTGTCAAGTTTAGGGTTTGGTTTAATTTAGTGTTTAGATGCAGGGCTCAAATTAGTGTTAGAATTAGGGTTAGAGTAATGACAGTGTTAGGTTTATGGTTTAGGTTTGCTTTAGTGTAAAGTATATGGTTAGGTTTAGGCCTAGGGTTATCAGAAGGGTTAGGGTTATCATTAGGGTAATGGATAGGATTAGCCCTAAGGTTAGGTCTAGGGTTATATATAGGATTAGGGATAGTGTTTGGGTTAGGGTTAGGTTTAAATTTAGGGTTAAAGTTAGATTTAGGACTAAGATTAAGGCTAGGTTTGGGGTTAGGTTAGGGCTAGGGTTAAGGCTACTGCTAATGTATGAAGTAGGTTTATGACCAAAGCTAGTTACAGGTTTAGAGTTAGGTCTAGGTCTAGTGTTAAGGTTAGGTTTACGGTGATGATTAAGTTTAGAGCCAGAGCCAGGGTTAGTGTTAGGGTCAGTGTCAGGGTTCGGGTAAGATTTTGGGTTAGGTTTAGACTATAATTAGTGATAGGGTTAGGTCTAGGTGTAGGGTTAGGATTTGGTTTAGTTTAAGGGTTAAGGTTAGGGCTATGACTTGGTTTTGTTTTAGGGCTAGGGGTAGGGTTAGGGCTAGTTTTATAATTTGTCTTATGACTATGGCTAGTGTAAGTGTGAGATTTAGGCTTACATTAAGTATTAGGAATAAGAGTAGAGTTATGGTAAGGTTTAGTCTTAGGGTTAGGGTTAAATTTAGAGTTAGGTTTAGATCTAGGTTTTATGATACGGCTAAGTATAGGGCTAGGGTAGGGCTACATTTAGGGCTAGGTATATGGTGATGGTAAGGGATAGGGTTAGAACTAGGTTAGGGCTAGTGTGAGAGTTAGAGTTAGTATTAGGGCTAGGGTTAAGGTTAGGGATAGGGATAAATTAGGGCTTGGATTAGGGCTAGGGTTAGTGTTAAGGTTAGGCCTAGGGTTAGGGCTAGGGTTAATGTTGGTTTAGGGTTAGTATAGGTTTAGGGTAAGGGATGGGAATATAGCTAGTTTTAGGACTAGGGTGAGAATTAGGGTTAATATTAGGGTTAACATTAGGGTTAGGGTTATGATTAAGGTGAGGTTCATGGCTAGGATGTGGGCTAAGTTTTGTATTAGGGTTAGGGCTAGATTAGAGCTAGTGCTAATGTCAGTTCTATGATACTGTTAGGGATAGTTTTACGATTAGGTTTATGGTTGGGTCTACTGTAAAGTTTAGGTTTCTTGTTAGGGTCAGGTTTAGAGCTATGGGTGTTATTAGAGTCAGGGTTAAGTTTAGGGTTGGAGTTAGGTTAAGGTTTAAGTTTAGGGCTCAAATGAGTATTTTATTTAAGGATCGGGTAATGACACAGTTAGGTTTAGGGTTCAGATTAGGTTTAGCTTTATAGATAATATTAATGCTAGTGCTAAGATTAGGGCCTGCCTAGGGTTAGCATAATGATTATAGTTATCTTAGGGTAATGAATAGGGTTAGAGCTTGTGTTAGGGCTAGGGTTATGGTTAGGATTAGATCTAGGGTTAGGCTTATGGTTATAGTTAAGGCTAGGGTCATTGGTAGGGATAGCTTTAGGTTTAAATCTAAGGTAGGGCTTTGATTAGGGCTAGGTTTTGTGATAGGTTAGGGCTATGGATAATGTAAGAATTAGTGTAATGGTTAAGACTAGTTTTATGGTTAATGTTAGGGCTAGGTGTAGTTTTAGGGTTAGTTATATGGTTAGGGTGAAATTTAGAGCCAGGGTTAGTGTTAGTGTCAGAAAGAGTGTTTGGGTAGGGTAATGGTTAGGGTTAAAGCAAAATTAGGACTAGGGTTAGGTCTAGAGGTAGGGTTAGAGTTTGGGTTAGCTTAAGGTTTTGTTAAGGCTATGTCTAGTTTGTCTTTAGGTCTAGAGCTATAGTTATGGCTAGATTTAGGATTAGGTTTAGGTCTAGTGATAGTGTTACAGTTAGATTTAGGTATAAGTTTACAAGTAGGGCTAGTGTTAGGGTTCGGATTAGGGTGGTTTAGATTTAGAGCTAAGATTAGTGTTAGGGTCAGAATAATGGTCAGGGATAGGGTTAGGGTGTGGGTTATAGTTAGATCTAGAATGAAGGCTAGGGTTAGGACTTTTATAGAGTTAGGTTTTGGTTAGGCTAAGGATTAGTACTAAGAATACTGTTAGCATTAGTGTGAGGGTTTGGCTTAGGGTAAGCGATAGGATTAAAGCTAAGGTTAGGACTAGGGTTAGAGTTAGGTTTAGGTCTAAAGCTCATATTAGGGCTTGGATTAGGGCTAGTTTTGTATTAGGGTTAGTGCTAGTGTTATGTTTATGGGTATTTTAAGAAATAGGGTTACAATTTGGGTTAGTTTTAGGATTAAGTTTAGGGGTAGGGCTATTGTTAATGTTAGGTTTAAGGTTTGAGTGGTGTTTAGAGCTAGGTCTAGCATTTGGATATGAGTCAAGTTCACAGTTAGGTTTAGGGTTAGGGTTAGGTTTCAAATTAGGGCTAGGGTTAGGGCAGGTGTAGGCTTAGGGTTTGGTCTAGGGTAATGGTTAGTGTTAGAGGTATGGCTCATTTTTGTTTTAGGGCTATGGCTAGAGTTAGGGCTAATTTTAGGATTAATATTAGGGTTATAAGTAATTTCAGGGTTAGGCTTAGACCTCAGTTTAGGGTTAGTTTTAGAGACAGGTGAGTGCTAGTGCTAAGGATTATGACTAGTGTTAGGGCTTGTGTTAGGGTTATAGAAGAGGATAGGGTTAGTTTTAGAGAGAGGTTTCGATCTAGAATTAGTGCTAGGGCAAGGGTTATGACTAGGGTTAGGGCTTTGGTTTGGGTTACAGTAAGGTATAGGGTTAGAAGTAGGGATAGGTATTGTGTAAGAATTATAGTTAGTCTTAATTCTAGGGTAAGGGTTAGGGTTAGGAATAGGGCTATACAAGGGTTAGGATTAGGACAGGTTTAATATTAGGATTAGGGCTAGAGTTAGGGTTATAATTAGGGCTAGGGCTAGGGATAGTGTTAGTGTAAGGGTTAGGGTTTAAGGTACGGTTAAGGCTAGAAGGAGTGTTATGTTTAGTGTTGGGTATAGGTTAGGGTTATGGTTATTGTTAGGGTTAGGGTTGGGGATAGGGCTAAGGTTTTCATTAGGGTTAGGGTTAGTTTTAGAGTAATGTATTGGATTAGATTTAAGATTAGTTTTAGGTTTAAGTTCAGGTTATGTTTAAATTTAGGTTCAGGGATAGGTTTAGTTTTGATTTATGGTAAGGTTTAGGGTTAAGTTTAGGGCAAGGGTTAGGTTTATGATTAGGGTTAGGGATAGGGTTAGGTTTAGGGCTAGGGTTATTATTAGGGTTAGGGTTCGAGTAATGTTAATTTTAGAGGTAGGGTTACTACTAGGGTTAAGTTTAGGATTAGGGCTAGGCTTAGGTTTATGTTTATGAATAGGGCTAGGGTTATGTTTAGGCTAAGGGTTAGGCTTTGAGCTAGGGTATGTCTAAGGTGATGGTTAGGGTTAGGGCTACATTTAGGATTATGGTTTTGCTTAGGGTAAGATTAGGCCTCAAAATAGGGCTAGGTTTTGTGTTAGGTTTAGGCCCAGTGTTAAGGCTATGTGTAATGTAAGATCTAGGGTTCTGATTAGAGCTAGTTTTAGGGTTAGGCTTATGGCTATGTCAAGTGTTAGGTTTAGGTTTTGGTTAGGTTTAGGTTTAGAGCTAGGTTTAGTGTTAGTGTTAGGGTCAGTGTTCAGGATAGAGTTAGATTTACTGTGAAAGCCAAAATTAGGACTAGGTTTAGGTCTAGGGATAGGGTTAGTGTTCGCTTTAAGTTAAGGATTATGTTAGGGCAAGGGCTCAGGTTTTTTTTAGGTCTAGGTCTAGAGTTGTGGCTATATTTAGGATTAGGCTTTGATCTACGGCTAGTGTTAGGCATAGGTTTAGGTATAAGTTTACTGGTAGGGTTGGTTTTAGGGTCTGGTTAAGGGTTGGGGTCAGATTTAGACTGAGAGTTTGTGTTAGGGTAATGATTCCAGTTAGGGTTAGAGCTATAATGAGGGCTAGGGTTAGGACTAGTAATAGGGTTAGAGTTTGGATTAGGCTATGGATAAGGATTAGGACTAAGGTTAGCATTATGAATAGTGATTGGTTAGGGTAAGTGATAGTGTTAGAGCTAGGGTTAGGGCTAGGTTTATGGCAAGGTTTAGGGCTATGGCAAATATAAGAACTAAGGTTATGATTAGAGTTAGTATTTTTTCTAGATCTAGTGTTAGCACTATCTTTAGGGTTAGTGTGATATTTAGAATTAAGGTTAGTGTTAGAATACAAGCAGGGTCAGGGTTAATTTTAGGACTAGGACATGAATTAGAGCTAGAAGGTTATGGCTAGGTTTAGGGTTAGGGTTTGGTTTAGGTTAACATTTAGGGTTAGGACAATGACTCAGTTTTGTTTAAGGGATAAGTCTTGGGTTCCGGCTAGTTTTAGGATTAGTGATAGTTTTAGGTCTAGTGGTAGGTTGAGGTTTAGGCTAAGGGTGATGGTCAAATGTAGAGTTATGGTTATATCGAGGGTAGGGTCTAGGGCTAGGTTTAGGGCTAAGTTTAGGGCTTGTGTTAGGTTTATTGTAATGGATAGGGTTAGAACTAGAAATAGGGCTAGGGGGAGAGTTAAAGTTAGTCTTTGTCCTAGGTTAGGGGTAGAGTTAGGGTTAGAGATAAATTAGGGATAGGATTAGTTCTAGGGTAAGTATTAGGTTTAGGCCTATGTTTAGGGCTAGAGATATGGTTAGGGTTAGAATTAGGGTTAGTGATGGTGTTAGAGGAAAGGATGGGGTTATACCTAACTTCAGGTCTAGGGCGAGGGTTAAAATTAGAGATAGGCCTAGAGTTAGGGTTTGGGTTAGGATTATGGCTAAGTAAAGGCCTAAGTTGAGCACCAGTGTTTGTGTTAGGGTTAAGGCTAGGATTAGGGCTGGGGCTAATATCATGTCTGAGTTCCTGGTTATGGTTAGTTTTAGGGTTAGGTTATGGCTAGGTCTAGTGTAAGGGTTAGGTTTAGGTTAAGGTTCAGGTTTAAAACTAGCTGTATTATTCAGGCCAGGGTTCAAGATGGGTTTGGTTTAGGTTAAGACTTGGGGTTAAAGCTTAAATTAGCATTAGAGATAAGGTTAGGGTTAGGGTTAAGTAATTGATAGGGTTAGGTTTAAGGTTCAGGTTAGGTTTAGCGTATTAAATAGGGTTAATGTTAGCAATAGTATTAGCGTTAGGCCTAGGGTTAGCATTTGGGTTAGGCTTATCTTTAGGGTAAGGGATTGAGTTCAAGCTAATATTAGGGCTAAGGTTAAGGTTAGAATTAACACTGCATTTAGGGTTAGGCCATGTTCGGGGTTTTGTTTGGTGTAAGTGTTAGCATTTGAGCTAGGATTAGGGCTCGTGTGAGTATTAAGGTTAGCGTCAGGGCTAAAGTTAGGGTTATAGTTAGGGTTATGTTTAGATTAAGGTTAGAGTTTAGCTAGAATTAGGGTTAGGGTGAGGGTTAGGGTTAGGGTTAGGTCTAGGCTTATTGTTAGGGTTACAATAAGGGCTAGGTGTAGGGCTAGGATAAGTGCTATGTTTTGTGTGAAGTTTATGACTAGCATTAAGGCTATGGGTAATGTAAGAGCTAGGGATATGTTTATGGCTAGTTTTATGTTTAGGGTTATGGATAAGTCTAGTGTTATAATTAGGTTTGGGGTTAGGATAAGATTTAGAGCTAGGTTTTGTTTTAGGGTAACTGTCATTTTTCAGGGTAGGGTTAGGTTTAAGGTGAGGGCCATATTTAGGACTAGCATTGGGTCTAGGCATAGAATTAGTCTTTACATTAGGTTAACAGCTATTTTTAGGGCTAGTGCTAGGATTTTTTTAGGGCTAACACTAGATTTATGACTCTATTTAGGATTAGATTTGGTATATTGCTAGTGTTACTGTTAGGTTTACATATAGGTTTACTGATAGTGGTAGGGTTAGGGTTCGATTTATGGTTAGTGTTAGGTTTACACCTGGGGTTAATGTTAGATTCAGAATAAGGGTCAGGGTTAGAGTTAAGATTAGAGCTAGAATGAGGGCTAGGGTTAGGACTAGTAATAGAGATAGGGTTTGAGGTAGGCTAAGGATTATGGTTAGTACTAGGGTAGCATTAGGGTGAGGCTTTGGCTTAGGGTAAGGGATAGGTTTAGAGGTAGAGTTAGGGTTAGGGTTAGGGTTAGGGTTAGGTTTAGGGTTAAACCTAGGTTTAGGGCTTGGAATAGGGCTAAGATTTGTATTAGCATTAGGACTACAGCTAATGAAAGAACTAGGATTCTGATTAGGGCCAGATCTAGGGTTAGTGGTAGGTCAATGTTTAGATCTAGGTTTACTGTTAGGATCCGAGTAAGGTAAGAGTTACTTCTAGGGTTAGTGTTAGGACTCAAGTTAAGGCTATGTTTAGTCCTAGGTGTAGGGTTAGGGTTTGGCTTAGGTTGATGTTTAGGGATAGATTTTTGTTCTATTTAGAACTAGTGTATTGTTAGAGCTAGTTGTCCAATTAGAATTAGGGTTAGGACTAGTGTTAGAGTGAGCTTTAGGCTAAAGGTTAGGGTTAGATCGAGGTTTAGGGCTAGGGTGAAGGTTAGGGCTAGTGTTGGGGCTAGGGATAGGGATAGGGTTTGGGTTATGGTAACAGATAGGTTTAGATTTAGGGATAGGGATAGGGCGAGAGGTAGAGTTAGTCTTAGGGCTAGGGATAGTGTTAGATTTAGGTTTAGGGCTAAATTGGGGCTAGATTAAAGCTATGGGTAGTGGTAGGTTTAGGCTTAGTTTTAGGGCTAGGGTTAGTGCTAAAATTATGGTTAGGTTAATGTGTGATGGTACAGCTACATTTAGAGCTTGGGTAAAGCATAAAATTAGGGTTAGGGCTAGGGTTAATGTTAGGGTTAGGATTAAGGCTAGGCTTAGGGATAGGATTTGGGCTAGGATTTGTGTTAGGTTAGGGCTAGGATTAGAGATAGGGTGAATGTCAGGTCTAGGGATATGGTTAGGGATAGTTTTAGGGTAAGTATTATGGCCAGATCAATTGTAAGTGTTAGGTTTAAGGTTAGGTTCAGGTTTACAGCTAGGGGTATCATTAGGCTTAGAGTCAGGTTTAGGGTATGTGTTAGGTTAAGAATTAAGCTTAGGGCTCAAATTAGCTTTAGGGTCAGTGTTAGGGTTAGGGCAATGATATGGTTAAGTTTAGGGTTAAGATTAGATTTAGAGTAATAAACAGGTTTAGGGTTATGGATAGGTTTAGGTTTAGGCCTAGGGATAGAATTCGTTTAGTGTTATGGTTAGGGTAATAGATTGGATTAGAGCTACTGTTAGGAGTAGGGTTATGGTTAGGTTAGAGCAATGGTTAGGGTTATGTCTAGGGTAATGGATAAGATTAGAGCTAGGGATAGGGCTAGGATTTTGGTTAGAATTAGGGCTATGGTTTGGGTTAAATTTCAGGTTAGGACAAGATTTAGGTTTATGGTTAGGTTTAGCTAAAGATTTAGGACTAGGGTAAGGGTTAGGGCTAGGGTTAAAGCTAGGGTTAGGGCTCTAATAGGTCTAGGTTTTGTGTTAGATTAGTGCTATTTAGTACTCAGACTAATGTTAGAACTAGGGTTATGATTAGGGCTAGTTTTAAGTTTAGCATTATATCTAAATCTAGTGTGTAGATTAGGTTTAGGTTGATGATTAGAAATAGGGTTAGTGTTACTGTCAGAGTCAGCATCAGTGTTACTGATCAGAGTTAGAGATAGACTTGAATTGGGGCTAGGGTTAAGGCTAGGTGTAGGGTTAGGTTTTGTGTAAGGGTTAGGGTAAGAATTAGGGATAAATCTACTATCTAGTCTAGGATTATGATTTTGTTAGGGTTAGGGTTAGGGCTTTGTCTCAGTTTTGTTTTACAGCTAGGGCTATTTTAAGGATTAGTGATAGTGTTAGTGCTAGTGGTATGGTGAGTTTTAGGCTTAGATTTATTGTTATGGTTAAATCTAGGTTTAGGGCTATGGCTATGTTTAGGGCTAAGGTTCGGGCTATTGTTAGGGTTATTAATGGATAGAGTTAAAATTGGAAATAGGGCTAGGGTGAAAGTTAGAGTTAGTCTTAGGGATAAGGTTAGGGTTAGGTTTAGGGTTAGGGCTAAATTAGGGCTAGATTTAGGGCTAGGTTTAGGGTTGCTTTTAGGGGAAGGGATCAGGTTACTAGGTTTAGGGCTAGGGTGAGTGTTAAAATTAGGGTTAGGGCTAGGGTTAGGATTAAGGCTATGTTTAGTGCTGAGGGTTTGTGTTAGGGCTAGGGCTAGGATTAGGTATAGGCTAATTAATGTCAAGTCTAGATTTATGGTTAGTGTTAATTTTAGACCCAGGTTATGGCTGGGTCTAGTGTAAGGGTTATGTTAAGTAAGGGTCAGGTTTAAAGCTAGGTGTATTATTATTATTATTATTATTATTATTATTAGGGTCATAGTCCAGGTAGGTTTTGGTTTAGGTTAAGTTTTAGGGTTAAGGTTTGAATTAGCTTTAGGTTTAGGGTTACGGATAGGGTAATTGATAGGATTTGGTTTAGGGTTCATGTTAGATTTAGAGTAATGTATAGGGTTTGTGTTAGCAATAGGGTTAGCATTATGCCTAGGGTTAACAATGAGTCAGGATCATCTTTAGGGTAATGAATAGTGTTAGAGCTAAGTTTAGTGCTAGGCATAAGGTTATGGTTAGGTCTAGGATTAGGGTGAGGCCTAGTGTTAGTGTCAGGGATAGTTTTAGTTTAAGTATTAGCATTTAAGCTAGGGTTAGGTCTTGGGCGAGGGTTAGTGTTAGAGTCAGGTGTAGGGTTAGGGTTATGGTTTATTTAGGGTAAGGGTTACAGTTTGTGCTAGGTTTAGGGCTCGGCTGAGAGTAGGATTAGGTTTAGGTCTAGGGTTATGATTAGGGTTATGATTAGGGCTAGGTTTAGGGCTAGGATAATGGCTAGGTTTTGTGTGAGGTTTCGGGCTAACATTAAGGGCTATGGGAAATATAAGAGTTCGGAATATATTTATGGCTAGTTTTAGGTCAGGTTTATGGATATGTCTAATGTTAGGGTTTGGTTTTGGGTTAGGATAAGGTTTACACCTAGAGTTTGTTTAGGGTTAAGGGTCATTGTTCAGGATAGGGTTATATTTAGTGTGAGTGCCAGAATTACAAGTAGCATTGCGTCTAGGGATAGGGTTAATCTTTAAGTTAGGTTAACGGTTATTTTTAGGTCTAGTGCTAGGTTTTTGTTTAGGACTAGGGCTAGTTTTATGACTATATTTAGGATTACGTTTCGTCTAGTGCTAGTGTTACTGTTAGGTTTAAGTATAGGTTTATCGGTATGGGAAATGTTAAGGTTTGGTTTAGTGTTAGGGTCAGTTTTAGACTTAGGGTTAATGTTAGGATCAGAATAATGGTCAGGGTTAGGATTAGTTTTAGAGCTAGAATAAAGGATAGGATAGGACTAGTAATAGTGTTAGGGTTTGAGGTAGGTTAAGGATTAAGTTTAGGACTAGTGTAGCATTAGAATGAGGGTTTGGCTTAGGGAAAGGGATAGGGTTTAAGGTAGGGTTAGGGTTAGGGTTAGGTTTAAGGCTAGGGTTAGGGTTAGGGTTAGAGTTAAAAATAGAGTTAGATCTTAGATTTGGGCTAGGATTTGTTTTATCATTAGGGATATGATAAGAACTAATCATAAATGCTAATGAAAGAACTAGGTTTCTGCTTAGGGTTAGTTTTAGGGTTAGCGTTAGGGCAATGTTTAGAGGTAGGGTTAGTGTTAGGGGCTGAGTCGGTGTCAGGGTTATTTCTAGTGTTAGGGTTAGGACTCAAATTAGGGCTAGGTTTAGGGCTAGGTGTAGCTTTAGGGTTTGGCTTAGGTTAAAGGTTAGGGTTATGGGTCAGTTTTGTTTTAGGGTTAGGGTAGATTTAGGGCTAGTTTTCCAATTAGCATTAGGGTTAGAGCTATTGTTAGGGTGAGGTTTATACTTAATTTTAGTTTTAGATCCAGGTTTAAGCCTTGGGCAAAGGTTAGGGCTAAAGTTTGGGACTAGGGATAGGGCTAGCCTTTTGGTTATGGTAAGAAATATGTGTAGAACTAGGGATAAGCCAATGGTGAGAGTTAGAGTTAGTCTTATGGATAGGGATAAGGTTAGGTTTACTGTTAAGGCTAAAATAGGGCTAGGAATAGTGGTAGGTTTAGTATTAGATTTAGGAATAGGTTCAGGACTAGGGTTAGGGATAGCATTAGGGTTAGGGTAAGGTACGATTTTTACAGCTATGTTTACTGCTAGGACAAGAGATAAAATTAGGGTTAGGGCTATGGTTCAAATTAGGGTTAGGATTAAGTATAGGCTTAGAACTAGGATTAGGTCTATGGAAAGGGCTAATGTCAGGTCTAGGGTTAAGGTTAGGCTAGGGATAGGTATAGGGCTATGGCTCAGTTTTGTTTTAGATCTAGGCCTAGGTTTAGGGCTAGTTTCATGATTAGTGATAGTGTTAGGGCTAGTGGTAGGGTGAAGTTTAGGCTTAGATTTATTGTTATGGCTAGATCTAGGTTTAGGGCTATGACTAGGGTTAAGGCTAAGGTTAGGCCTATTGTTAGGGTTATGGTAATGGATAGGGTTAGAACTAGAAATAGGG